>NC_049903.1:20225157-20525157 GCF_001411555.2 Juglans regia
TTCATTGCTTTGGTGTATGGTAAGGTTTGTGGCTTTATGTTCAATTTTCTTGTTCAAAGAGCTGATGAAGACAATTGAGAAGTCATTAGTGATCACTATGTGAGTATAATGTGCTCCTTCTATGCATGCATTTTCTTTTTATGACATTGGATTATTTGCTACTTACCAAAAATGAAAAAGCAATTGTTTTGGCAAGTATTAGCTAATAATTGCTTCCACTGATATGCTGCGCAATATTGGAATATAAAAACTATGTTATTGGAGACTTCTTGGAAGAATATACAATCTCAGTAGCTGTGCAATATCTATTGAAAGCTAATTTGCTGTTGAAGGGACACCATTTCTGACGTTCAATGTTATATTTGTCCTCCTTAACAGTTGCACTAGTGTTGTATGTGTTGCAGGAATATATTTTCTGATGATGGTTCATCACAGCCAAATGATGCTGCATCTCGAACAGCTCAGGCATGTTCTCATTTTTACTTCCATTCCCTTGTGTGATTCTCCAAGTTTAAGTTGGTTAAAATGCCTATTTTTTTGGAGCTTCAACCCCATGTATTATTTCTATGCCACACTGGTGAAAAGTTATGTGGTGGTTGCTGATCACAGAGAAAATCCTGGTGAAGAGTTAGTTCTTTGAACACCTAGGGGTTGGTTCAAGTTGTAAGGGCCTAGGATCCTTGGATGCAAACAATTTCTAGGGGTCACATGTCATCGGTGAAAAGTTGATGATTTACCTGATCTGTGTGATGGGGCATGCTACACGGGTCTGGAGTTTAATGGGATAAAAGATATGTCACATTTGCACAACGGATTCTTCAGCATAAAAAAAAAAATAATAGCTCATTGATAGAGTGGTCATGCCTATCACATCAGTTGAATATTCTGTTTGGCCTGTAGATGTAATCTCAGTGTAAAAATAATATGGTTGAGAAAGTTGTCACAATCAAATGTGATCTATAAAGTTTTGCCGCTTTTCATCTTTATTTTGCTTATTATATTGCTTATGTTTTATTTTGTTTTTTTTGTAATGTTTCAAGCATAAAAACATTTATGCTTTTATTGAAGGCATCAAGCCACTGAATATTTGAATACATCTGCAGGCTATGGCGAGGTATGCTCGCCGGGAAGTTGGCTGCCTGTCCTTAACTGGTAGGGTACTATCTTTTGTCTTCTTTGAGTCTTTATATTCTTTCAATCTCTAATGGATTAATTGTTGATCATATGTTGATTTTAATTTATATTTTGATAAATATAATACATTGAACTAATCTTATATAAAAAAAAAATACATTGAACTAAAGTACAGGAAATATTCGAATGGTTGAGTCAGCTCAATTGGTACATTTCACTCATGAGACAAACAGGTAGAATAACCTTCCTACCCCACCCCCTTCTTAATAATCCCTTTATTACGAAGGGGGGAGAAAAAAATTGTCGGGAGATGGCTTGATACCAGATAAGATAGCTAACTAGTTGAACAACCCACTTTTATTTTTTTTTATGGGTTATGAAAATTGTTGGGGGATGGTAAGTAAAGAATAAACCAGCTTGACCTGGTAATGGGTTGTAAAAACTCCCTTTCTTCAACACACTCACACACACGCACACTTTTTCTCCCTCAGTAAAATAATTTCATTACTAAGGAAAAGAGACACATCAGGAGGCGCATGAGTGGCTGACTTTGGCTGAAGGGTGACAAATGATCTAGCAGCAAAAACGTGAGAGGGAAAAGAGGAGGAAAAAAAGGAGAGAAGGGAGATGAAAAGAGAGTAGGATAGAGAGATAATGGGGGAGAGGGGTGGGGTGGATGATAGCCAGAGCTCCATCGGCTGCCCACACGTCCCCACTGCCCCACACGTCCCCTTAACATATGATATTCTATTTCCTACAATGCACTTGGTATTTCTGATTTTTGAGTATATGCCCTTTGAAAATTGCACCAACTTGTTACCTATTGGATGTTTTCACTAATACGTTTCCTAGTTTGTTCGCTTGACAAAGTTGTGGAATTTGGATGTGCAGACAAAGAAGCTATACTTTCTGGGAACTTCATGTTTACCTCGTTAGAGACACAGAAGTTGAATTCGAAGGGGTGTAGGTGAGACTCCATGGGTCAAATTGAAAGTTTCAATTTCACAAGTAATTCCTGCTGAAAATCCTATATATCTTCATTTGATAATAGCTGTAAAGCCCTTCTAAAAAGGAATGTGATTGATTTTGCCATTTCATTAATCTTCTCACCGAGTGTTTCATTAAGTAGGATGCCCTTGAATTTTGGTGGAACCAGTTGTCAGTGCCGGCTATTAAGGCTGTAATAATTGGTTTACATATGCTGTATTTCAAAATGTTTCTTTAAAATTCTATAGCAAGATTGTCAGTTTCTTACCACCCAATTCTCATATTTCTTAATGATGTTCTTGCAATACTTATGACCTTAATAAAAATAGTTATACTATATACTTCACTCCTATTACACTGTGCTGGTGTGATGTTAATTCATCAACCATCAGATCTATTTCCTTTTTTAACTTATCAAAAGTAACAAATTTAAGGGTTGATGACTAATGCCACATTAACAAAATAAGATGGGAATAAAATGAGGTAGTATATAGCATTTTTCATATAAAAATCATCACAAGGAACTCTGAATGAAATCAGCCAAGCATTTGAAGTAAGAGAAGTGCATTTGAAGTAAGCCAAGTGTTAAATCTATAAAATAATCTCACAAACTGATATGATTTGATATGATACATCAGATCTATTTTTAGTATAAAGAATTTTACAATTTGATGCATCACATCAATTCACATCAATTTGTAAATTTATCTGACGTGCCACCTCAAGTGAGTTATGTTGGTGTTGTTTTCTCTATATGCGCTTCAAGAAAGACTCGAGCATAAAAGCAAAAATGAATGTAGTTGCAGTTTAGGAAGATACATAAAAACAAAAGAAAAATGAGCATAAAGATGTTGACTCGAAGGTGGAAAGGCCATGGACCTAGAAAGCAAGTGTGTTGACTCGCGCTCTCGTGTTAACTATTGGTTGATATAATTATTTGATCGGATAAATATGCTAAGAACAAACTGGACGAGGAACTTGCCGTGAACATATATAAGATAATTTGAAATATTTTCTGAAGATAGAAGGCAAACAAGCAGAGAGGCTGGGGATATATGGAGATAATTGAACATTTCAATCATGAGCATCCGCTAACTGTCGCGATCTCATGTCCCCTCAGTCTTCCTATTGGGCTTTTGAACTATCGCCTCTCCCTATTTATTATCCCCTCTCGCTCTTGGAATTGTCTCTATTCCTTTTCCAATTCCTACTTCCCTTTTTTCCATCGTCCTTCCCATCGACTCATTTTTTGCTGCCGCTTCTTAGATCTGCTTTCGATGGCCTCCAAGCACACTTCTCACCGTGACTCTCCCTCCTATGATGGACATGGGTACTCCACGGTTGTCGACCTTGCAACACTCAACACATTATGCAGCTCATACGGAATCCCAGATTCCATGACCTTGGGAGGTTTCAGCTCCTAGTGAGGTGGCAATCGATCTTGAGGGTAATGCCGAGAAGGTGGCCCTGTATGTTGGTATGCTTTCACATGGTCTGAGGCTGCCTTATGGCCATTTGGTCCTTGGCGCCTTGGACTTCCTAGGCCAGGCCCCAGCTCAGATGCACCCCAACTCCTGGAGGATCCTAACATCTTGTTGCATGGCGTGACAGATGGTCTTAGAGTCCTTTAGAGAGGAGTATCCAGACTTGACTGTCCAGGAGTTTCTATTCACCCACGCGGTTCGGCATCGGAGGGAAACATATGTAGTTTCTGCTCTCGTCTTGCTTGATTTGAGGCACGCCATTCCAACGCCAAGTCGTGGCAAAACAAATTTTTCTTCATCTTGGGTGAGAGTCTTGGGTGAGAGATGGGAATTCCCGCCTGGAGAAGCTGTCGCCGAGGAATTCTTCGTTTGATCCAATTGAGGAGTTGTTCTTGATGATAGGACGATTAGGATTGACCTGTCCGAGCACGAGCAGGCTCGCATTCAACTAGTGTACTCCTGGGTCTAGGAGCATTTGAAGGAGGTTGAGACTGACGTTCTCTTGACTGAGGACAATATCACTTGGTTCCTTATTACGTCTAACCGATCTCATGCGGTGGACCGTGACTTTCTAAAGGCGTACCCACAAGGGATGAAGCGGCAATGATTTAGGGCAGTCTGGAGCGTCTTCCTCAGTTTGGAGGGGGGCTATGAAGAGACTCTGTTTGGAGGACGAAACGACGTCCCTTGACTTGGAAGGGCTCGGCAATGATTTAGGCAATCTGGAGCACCTTCCCCAGAGGCGACGTCCACATCTCTGTCTGTCCAAGATGTTCCACCTACCTCGCTGCGATCTTGGGAGGGGGGGTCAGCCCTAACTTCAACGAGGAGGAGCTGGAGGCGACGTTCCTTAAGGCCTTATAGCATCCAAATCATGATGCTCCTAGGGAGATCGTCCTCGCCGAGTGCCTAGAAGCTCCTGTGCATACCCATGTCTTGGGAGATGTTGATCGGGAGGCCTTGTCAATACTAGGTGGCGCTTCCCATCAGCCAAAGGGGACCTTCCAGGGTGGCGATAGTGATGACCTGCGTCCCTCTAACGTTGGCTCAATCGCGGCTTCTGTGGGTGTGACGTTTCCCAAGCCCACTGCTCTCGAGGGCCTTTCGTACGACAACCCCATGATGCTGAGTGAGGATGGGTACTCAGTGTCTTCGCCTTTGACCAGACCGTTAGTCAAACAGGGTACCCCCCAACTGCTGATTGTGATGAAGTTTCCCGGCCAGCCAACTTCGCAGAAGGGGTGACCTTTCTTCACGGCTGAAACAGGGGACAACCAACTACTCTGGGACGCAAGCCTGATGCGATGCAAGGGTTTGACGCTCCCTGAGCCCTTACTCTCGGGCCTCCTGGAGGCTCAGCTCCCAGGAGCGAGGATGACACTTCATCGTCTCCCCCTTTGGGAATTGGTGCCAAAGGTGCTAGGGCTGAGGCGATAAGGGAGATGGTCGACCAGCTCTACCCGGTAGGGTTTCTTTCCCTTTCCCGCCTTGTTTGCAGTTTAGGCTTTGTGCTCTGACTTTCTAACAGTTTCTCATTTGGCAAGGTTTTGAATTCCTAGAGGCCTGGGTCGTGGATGGGTCAGGCCAAGGAGGAGAACGAAGTTGAGGCCTTATGCAGTTTGGGTGGATGGGTGTACAATGAGATGTTTCAACTTAGAGTTGCGCTGGAGTGTGCCAATAATGCTTACGATGAGATGGAGGATGAAAATGGGCATTTATGGCGAATCATCAAGGACCTTCGCAAAGAGGAGTCTGATCTTCATGTAGACAAGAAGCGCTAAGGCAAAAGGTATCTCGTCATGAGTTTGTCGTAAGGGCAACTGCGGAAGAGAGCGATTCGAACCTAGAGTGAGCACTCTGTCAGGAGGAGGAGGAGGTGAGGGAGGTCGATCAGTTGTAACACCCAGACCCAATCAAGTTAAATTTTTTATTTATTTTAGTTCATTTTATTTTATTTTATTTCTTTTTTTCTGCACACGTTTATTTTTTTTTTTCCCGCATGTTTTATTTTGTTTTCTTCTCTTTCCGTATTTATTTCTTAATTCCCGTAAGTTTCCTCTCGTCCACTCCATGCACACGCACAACACATCCGCCCACACGTCTCTCCCTCATCCCTCTAGGGTTTTCTCATCACATATATACTTACGCACAGATACACTTATCCCTCGTGCATGATGAAGCCAAGCTGCCGCCGCCCTCTATTCATGACCTCGGCCAACCAAACTTCCCACAGCATCTGCCCTCCTTTGTTTACCTCGATCATCACCCAAACTCCTCCTCAAAACCATTGCCAGCCACTGGGCATCACAGTGAGCCCAACCCGAGAAGCATTTGGTTGTTGTTCCGTGCTTTGTTCCTTAAAAATCAACACCCGTGCGACCTCGGCATCTGTGGAAGCAACCTGGGTCGTCCATCGCGCGTAACCTTCTACCCAGACCGCCACAACCGTAACCAGCCTTGTAACCACCATGTTTGAAAGCCACCAAGTCACCTGCAGTCACACGGTGAGCCTCTGTTTTCACAACTAAAAACAGAGCAATCCTCATTCACCCTCCCACTGTCCAACTTCAGTGCTGTCCTCACCACCGCGTGAAGCCTAGCAGCCAGTTTTCCTTGTGTCAACCACGGGACCACCGTGGAACAGCCACTACCTCCACGTCCAGGAAATGCCCAGCAGCAGCAGTGCACCGCAGCAACGCCTCACGTAAGACTTTGTTTTGCACCACCGGAAGTAGAGCACCTACTTCCCTCCATAGTGAACTGCAACGCCGCCGCCCAACTGCTCAGCCTCAAGTGGGAACCTCCAAAACACGCCGGTCGTGCACCCAGGTCCGCCGCGTCCCGCTCGGTAAGCCACCGACAGCACCTCCGTGTCACACTCTCTCGGCTTACTCTATGTCTTTCATTTTTTTCTCCTCTTTTCGTTGGTCTCTCTCTCTCTCTCTCTCTCTCTCTCTCTCTCTCTCTCTCTCTCTCGTCCAATGCTCCGCCGAGATCACCGCCGTCTGCCTAGTCCCTCGCTTACGTCGCACGCCGCCGCTTGATTTTCCTCCGTGGGTAAGCTTTGCCGTGCATGCTATGTGATTTACGTAGTTTTCTTTTGTTAGTTTTCAAAGAATTAAATGAAATTACTGTAATACCCTTTACTACATGTATTATTAATGGGCTTTTAAACTTTTATTATGCTTTAGTACGCTGTTATTTAATTATGGTTACAGAAAATCATTTTAACATGTTATTAAGTAAAGTTTTATTTTTAAAGTAAATAATATTAGAGTAATGTTGTTTTTACACTTTAGATATGATTTAGTCTTTTTAAAAAATAGTTATGGTTTACTTTCAAATATTTTGGGATAATTATATTATCTAGTATTAAACTTTATAAGTTGTTTTCATTAATAAATAAGTTAGACTTTTAAATGTTTTTAGTTGAAGTTATCAAATGGACATCAACGATTTTAGAAATGGATGATATATTGTAAGGGTTAGGATAATTTTAGAAGTTTAAGAAAATAGGTTATTTTAGCATATCAGGTTTAAATATTGAGGTACATGTTTGATCGGAAATTTATGGAAGTTACGTGATTATTTTATAGGTGACGATTAATATTTGTTCGGCATTTTGAGGAAAATTCTGAAAAGCTAAGAAGTTCAGGTAAGCGGGGTTCCTATACTAGACTTTGCATTAAATAAAATAAACTGAGGTCCTTTTTGGAAAATATGCATGTTTTGTTATGAAAAGAAATTTGAATTACCTCAGTTATTTGTTCTGCATTACTCATGAGATTCTGTTTAAGAAGAAAGTATTTTCTGTCATGACTGGTGTAGACATAAGCTTATTTTTGACATTCTGTTTCTAAACTTTGAAAATGAGAGCGAATATGAAATTTGTGCATAAATTATGTTGTGATATGATTTTGTTCTGTTCCGAAGATTTTTGTTCAGTACTCTGTTTGGATAAGACGTGATTTCTGAAAACCTTTGACATGATTCTCTGATTCTGAATTTGATTTTGTTTCCGTTCTGTTCAGTTACGGCCCTGCCACGGGTGATAATAGTGGCATACGGCCCAACCACGAGTTACAATAGTGGATACGGCCTAACCACGGGTTATAATAGTGTATATGGCCCAACCACGGGTAATAATAGTGGCCATGGGTAATAATAGTGGATACGGCCCAACCACGGGTAATAATAGTGGATACGGCCCTGCCACGGGTTATAGTAGTGGTCTTTGTTTTGAGTGCACACCTTGGTGACAGAGTGTTTCATGTTCTGCTTGGCTATCCGCAGATGCACAACCCTACCACGGGGATTATACATGGCCTCCGTTCTGATATGATGTTCTGATGATGATGATGATCTTTTATGCTATGCCAAAAAATATTTTGAATGAAATTATTTCTAAATCTTCGTTCTGATATTTTGATAACATGTTCTGCTTCCGCACTCTGAAAATGAAAATATTTTGTTCTGCATTCTGATTTTTGTAAATGTTCATGTTTATACACTGGTATATGTTCTCTACTTACTGAGTTGTTGATAACTCACCCCTTATCTCCATATATTTTTTCAGATAATTTTGATGGTTCAGTTGGAGAACAAGAGTAGGAAGTTTTAGCAAGGTGTGATGATCAAAGTGGAATAAGTACCTAAGGGTACAAGTGCTTATCTGAGAGTCGTTGTTAGTAAACTGATTTTATTTTTCGGTTATTTTTTATCTTATGAGTTAAGGATAATTTCGAGTTTTGGAGAGTTTTTTAATTTATGTTATTGAGGTTTTCTTTATTGTCCCCTTGGAGGAACTTAGATATTTGGTTTAGTTAACTGGATTAATGTTTTATGGAATTTTCTGGACTTTATAGTTGTATTATTTAAGTTGATTCTAGGTATTAAGAGTTAACTCTCTGGACCTCCGGGAACAGGGCGTTACATCAGTGCTGCTTGGCCTATGTCGCCTCATTAGTAGAAGCTGAGTGGGTTTGCTACAACTTAGACACATGCATCAAGGAACTCTAGACCGGAGAGGTCACATTGGTGGCGAAAAATGCGACGCTTTAGAGAGACAATGATAAGGCCGATAACCTGTATGTAGAGTTGGGGGAGCTGCACTTGCAACTCAAGAGGGAGATGAGGTCTCGCGAGGCACGGTGAAGACTCTGGAAGCCAAGCTCACCGCCGCCAATGAAAAACAAGCCCGAATCACACCTCAACTCGTGGCAGCCAAGTGACTCCGTAACCAGGGTTAGGGTCGCGGGTACTCCCGAGGGCTGGAGAGGGTGAGAGGAAACTTGGCAGCGAACCCCCGTGATAGCCCTGGTACCCTACACTTGGCTCGGTTTGTGCCCACCGTGGAGGACCGTGACTCCCTTAACTCTCTGGGGCGTGACTTGATGCTTGATGCTAGGGGTGCAATTCAGTCCAATTCAGTTTGGTCCGGTCCGGGGGGGTGATGGGTCAGAATTTTCAGTCCATCATTTCCCTAGACCGAAGATACCTAGGGACCGGACTGGTACCTATCAGTCTGGTCAATTTGTTTGGTTCGGCCCAATTATTTTTTTATTCTTTTATACTTAAAAATAAAATAATAAAAAAATTTATTTGAAATACTAAATTAAAATTAAGTGAATTATTAATGTAGATAACTTAATAAAAAATATTTTATATAGTCAATGATAATAAATAAGATGAAAATTACATTATTAACTTATGTAATTGTTATATAATTAGTTAATTGATATTATACATTAGTTAATTGATAGAATATTAATTTATTAATAACATATTTAAAATTTTATATTTTTAATGGTGATAGGTTAGATGAAAATTACATAATAAATTATACAATTATTATATAAATAATATATATAATATATACTTAATTCAGTTCGGTCTGGGGTGGAAAACCCCTAAACCGAGACCTGACTGGACCAACTTCGGTCCTCTATTTCTTGGACCGGGACCGGACCAGACTAACTTCGGTCCAGTCCAATCGGTTTCTCCAGTCTGGACCAACCGGCTAACACCCCAACTTGACGCCTTCCCCAACTCGACTGTCCGCCCTTAATTGTATACTTGTCACTTTTCACCCACTTGAGAACGGGGGACTTTATATCTTTGTAACGTTTGAACACATAATAGATGTAAATTTTGGCGTTCTTCCCTTGTCTTGTCGCAAATCCATGTTTCCCTCGCCTATTGTCTTTCTTTTCTTCTTCTCTCCCTCTTCTCTTATTTTTCTTGTTTAAGGCCCGATCGGGCTTTCTTCACGTGGCATTCTTAGCTCATTTGCTCGCCCCTTCACGGGGCATTGACCTGAGGAACCAGGCGGGATCTGAAACCAACCGCGTAGGGTTGCGATTGGTCGCCGAGCCGCGAGTGCAAAGCATCGGCCTAAGGAACCAGTCGGGATCTGAAATCGACCACACTGCATGGCGATGAGGGATTGAGACACTTAGGAAAGGTGTTCCCCATTTGACCATTGAGGTTCGAGTACAAAGCATTGACCTGAGGGACGAGATAGACTCTTAAATTGAATGTGCTAGGTGGCAGTTGGTCTCCAAGATTTGAGCGCAGAACATCGACCTGAGGAATCAAGCAGGATTTGAAATCGACCGCGCTGGATGGCGAGGTGGGACTGTGACACTTAGGAGAGGTGTTCCCCCATTTGACTACCAAGATTCAAGTGCGGAGCATTGACCTGAGGAACTAGGCAAGATTTGAAATCAATTACGTTGGGTGGCAATTGGTCACTGAGGCATGAGTGCGGAGCATCTGCCTAAGAAACTAGGCGGGATTTGAAATCGACCATGTTGGGTGGTGAGGAAGAACTAGGACACTTATGACAGGTGTTCCTCCCTTTGACCATCGAGGTTTGAGTGTGGAGCATCAATCTGAGAAACTAGGCGGAATCTGAAATCGATCGTGCTGGGTGGCAAATGGTCGTCGATGTGTGAGCACGGAGCATCAACCTAAGGAACCAGGGGGGATCTAAAATCGACCACTCTAAGTGGCGAGAAGGGTTGCTGCGTTGCTCAATCACATACACATATACATACACGTAAGTTCACTTATTAATCTCATCCTTGGCTTTCTACATGGGAAGTCATTGCATGCAAAAGAAAAAAGGGGGCCTCTCGCCCGTTTCAGAGCTTCTCAGCTTGCTGGTTCGTTGGGCCCTGACTTGGTTGTCCCGTTGTCAGCTTCAGTAGATAAGGGGACGACTTTCCTTTCCTCCGCTACTTAGACTTGAGCTCGTTGGTCTTCCCTTCCATGCGGTGACTTGCAGTGTTATAGACCCTAGTGGTTGTAAAGTTTTGCCAGAGAATCCCCTCAGTTGTGTGGGGTATGGTCGCAGCTTGTCCTAGCCGATCCCTATCTTGATGAACGCCTCCCAGAAGAGGATGTTGGCTGAACTACCATTTTCTACTAATATCCTCCTAGTTGTGTAATTGGCCATTAGTATCGTCACCACCATGACATTGTCGTGTGGATAGATCACTCCCTTGTAGTCACTATCGTCAAAGGTAACGAACGGGGTCTTTTGTGTCCAGGCTTGCTTGGGTGGTCTCCCGACACTAAAGACCTCCTCGTGTCTCGCCTTTCGGACGTAACCCTTTTGCCGGATGTGAATGCCTCCCTACTAGCGAGTCCCTCAGCGTTGGTGTGGATTTCACCCAATAGGACATTGTTTTGGTTCTGTTTTCGTGGACTCCCTTACTTTCTCCTCACATTTCTCCTCCTTGAGCTTTCGCTCTTCCAACCTTCCTATCTCGGCTCCTTCTTGTCTTTGCCCGCCCACCTAGGAGGCGACAGGCGATGGGTGCTCAGTCGCCCAAACATCTCCCTTCGAACTTCTTCTCGGACATCTTCCTTGATCTTCGACATAATCTTCCTCTTCAAGAACTGGCAATCTTCTATCCGATGACCCTCCTCTTCATGGTAGGTGCAATATGCGTGAGCTTTCCAATCGCAGTCAAAGCCCTCCCACGGTTGTTGTTCCCCCCACATCAGTATGTACATGCTAGTGTGGGCTTTCCTGGAGGAGATTCTATTGTCGCCCTTTTTCTCGCTTTGTCCCTTCCTTGTCTTGGTTTCCTTCTTGTGGGTCTTTGGGCCGGTGCTCTACTTGGATCCGCTCGCTCCCTGCTCCGCGCTTGTGTGCCTTGGGGTGGTCAAGGCCCGAAAGGTATCTTCGGCATTGACGAAGTCATCAGCCCGATCTATGAAATCCAGGAGGATAGCTGGGGTGTTCCGTGCAATTTCTACTATGAAGGGGGCTTAAGGGCCAGAGGTCGCCCATGAGTGCCTCTAGGGTGAACGTCTCGTTATGGTTGTCCGTGGTCAACCGCTCTTTATTGAAGCAGTATAAGTATGCCTTTAAGCGTTCCTCCTCCCTCTACTTTAATGTGAAAAGGTATAAAGCAAGCCATCTTCGATTTTAGTTAGTCATGAACTGCGTCAAGAATTGCTGGCCTAGTTCTTTGAAGTTGTGGATGGTGCCCGACCGAAGGGCTCCAAACCACGCCCAGACGGAGCCTTTTAATGTCAAAGGGAATATCTGGCATGCTATCCCAGAGAAGCCATGTAGCGTCATGTGAGTTTTGAACGTCTCCAGGTGTTCGACGAGATCCTTCGACCCGTCGTACATCTCTATCTGAGGAGCTTTAAATATGGGTGGAAGTGAGACGACCATCACCTTGGCGCTATGGGGCAGGTCTATGCTGCTGAACAACTAGCCCACTGAGGACATTCCTCTTATCATTTTTGCCATCTCCTCATACTTGTCCATGAGGCTGCGACACTCGTCACCCATCCATTTGTGTTCCTCATCTAAAGGTGGCACCCCGCTAGTGTTCTGCGACTTCCCCTCCATACACTCGGTTCGACTTGGTTTGACGCCTCCTTGAGCTCGACGTTCTTCTACTTTAGTGCCTCGTTCTCTCGCTGGAGGGCCTCTGCGTCCGAAGTCAATCTTTTCACAAGTTCCTCCATTTCCGCAACTCTCCCTCGCATGCTTGCCTACGTAGACTCCTGCTCAAGGGTCACGCAAGAACTCGTTGTGACTCGCATACAAAAGGCACGTTGATGCTGTTAGACCAAAAAAATTTTGGATCCCACAAAAGGTGCCAATTGTTGAAGCATGTTTGGTAGACACCAATTGCGACAACGCTCCCAGTACCTGCAAGAGTGGAAGAAGTGGTGGTTGGGTGCGACGGTGTTACCTTCGATGTCAAAGTCAGGACCTCTCGGGCAAAGCCAAGGAAGAAGGAAAGTAGTAGAGAGCTAGAGAGAGAGTGATCGAATGGGTCACCTTTGATCTGTCGCTAACCTTTTCCCCTTCTATCACTTTAATTATCACCCTTGTTCTGGATGGTATGGCGTTGCATTTAATGTAGCCAATCCTGTGAGGGACAAGATCCTAACTAGTCTTTCCTCATTACTGCGCCGAGTCGGGAGGAACGGTTGTTTGTTTCCCATTTCTCGAGCCTATCTGGACCCTTTTCCTTATCACTCCCTGGCCTGCAAAGCCATCTATCAAGGGGTTTAATGGGGCGGCTTGGGCCTGGCCCAGTTGGGTATAAAAAGCCCTTTCCAAATATATAACTATATATATATAGTTATTCTATTCTCAAGTCAATTTGTCATCCACATCACTTAAATTGTAAGATTTGATTTGTAAGATTTTAATTTTAAAATTAATTTTTCAAATCAAATCATGTCATGTAAGTATTTTACTAGGTGTGCTCCTCTATACACCGGCAATAGAATTTTTCATATATATATATATATGTTGTACAAATGAATAAATAATTAAGGCATTCCCATGATTATTGGGATTACATTCAAGGCAATCAATATCCCCTATTATGAGCAGCAATCAAGTGATTGCATTTTATGAATGCAGCAGATTTGCATCCGTCACATTAGCTTCACTTTCCTTATATGCAAACAATCTTGTGATGCAATTGTTTAGGGACTGGTTGGTGCAGTAGATTATACTCTTAGCATTTATATAGCATGAAGGTTTGTGTGTGTGTGTAAGTGTGTATATATATATATATATATTTTGATAAAATGTTTGTATAGATATTTTGTAATGAGCCCTATTTCTGAGTGTGAGTTACCAAGAATATGAGAGAGAAGATCCAAGAATTAGAGAGAGAATTATAGAAGGGAATGGAGAGAGGAAAGTAGAGAGAAACACGAGGGAAATTCTGTTGAATTCATTCATGCCTTTTACTTCTTTATTTTCTGCTTTTATAGCTGACAATTAATAGAACGGCACCGTTTCGTGCCTTCTACACTAACACCATAACAGACTACACTAACACAACGACATCGTTCCATTACACTTCATTAATCCCAAAACGACAACACGAATACTCACTCAATACGACCTGTCGTATTTCCCAACCTTTAACTAACAAAACTAACTTTTCATCTTTATTTCTATTGCTGCATGTGACTCTCCCACGAACCTTCAACTGTTAACTACTGCTGCACACAATCTCATCGATGTTGCTCAATCTCTGGACCCTTACATACCCCTCCCCTTCAAAGCACCTTGCCCACAAGGTGAGGAAAGCTATGCCTTAGTTGCCAATAAGGTTCCCATGTAGCTTGGTCAGCATCAGTTCCTTCTCATTGAACCAAAACTTCTCCCACTGCCCTGTTATTCACCTTCTTGCTACGGCACTACAGAATATTCAGAGGTTCAGGTGCAACTTCTCCTTGAACATTTACTAGAGGCAATGTTGTCAAAGGAGAAATATGTTGTCCAACCTTCTTCTTTGAACAAGAAATGTGGAAAACAGGATGTAGCTGTGATTGGGAATGTAACTCAAGGCGATAAGCCACCTGTCCAATCCTCTCCAATATTTGAAAGGGCCCAAAAAACTTAGGTGACAACTTCATGTTTCTCCTCACTGCCAAGGACTTCTTTCTATAAGGCTGAAGCCTTAAATAGACCCAATCCCCCACTGCAAAAGTCCTCTCAGTATGCTGTTTATCATACTGAAATTTCATTCTCTCTTGTGCCAACAGCATATTAGTCTTCAAAATGTCCAATATCTGTTCACGAGACTTCAACAATTCCTCCACAGCCTGATTAGATGAGAGACCAGGAACATAGTCTCGAAGTGGGGTGGGTGGGACACCATAAACTGCCTCATATGGTGTGAGTTTAGTAGAAGTATGGAAACTGGTATTGTACCACCACTCAGCCAAAGCTAACCACTCAGACCACTGTCTTGGTTTGTCACCTGAAAAGCACCTTAAAAATTGCTCCAAACACTTGTTTACAGCCTCAGTTTGACCATCACTTTGAGGATGGTATGCTGAAGAGCGAGCCATATTCACACCTTGTAACTTGAAGAACTCCTTCCAAAAAGAATTGAGGAAGGTAGAGCCACGATCTGATACAACAAATTTTGGCATGCCATGTAATTTAAAAACATGATCCAAGAAAACTGAGGCCACTTTAACTGTTGTGAAAGGATGTTTCAAAGGCAAGAAATGAGCATATTTTGAAAGCCTATCAACAATCACCATTACAACTGAGTAACCTTTAGACATAGGTAGTCCCTCCACAAAATCCATAGAGATATTAGTCCAAACTGCCTGAGGAACTTTCAAGGGTTGAAGCAACCCAGCTGGAAGAACATTTTCAACTTTATTTCTTTGGCAAACTTCACACTCCTTGATGAATTCTTTATTTCAGTTTTCATACTAGGCCAATAAAAATCAGATCTTGCTCTCTGTAGTGACTTATGAAAGTCTGAGTGACCTGCAGCAAGACTTGCATGAATAAAATGCAATATCCTGACTTTTAAGTCAGCACAGTCAGGAATATACAACCTTCCTTTCTTGAACAAAATCCCTCATTTAATAGAAAATGATGAGCTTGAAGTAGGATCCTGCTGCAAAATCACAAACTGCTGCTGCACCACTTGATCTTCAGCATATGCCCTCTTAATCTCTTCCAACCAAGTAGGGTTTGGAACAGATATGGCTAGCACATAATGCACATTCTCACACTGATCTTTCCTAGACAAGGCGTCTGCCACTTTGTTTTCCACCCCTTTTTTGTATTCCATAGAAAAGTCATAACCAAGCAATTTAGAGAGCCATTTTTGTTGAGCAGGAGTTCCAACCTTCTGTTCCAACAAGTACTTCAAACTATGATGGTCAGCTAATAATGAATGAACCACCCAACAAATGAGGCCCCCACTTTTTGACTGCCAAGACTAAAGCCAAAAATTCTTTTTAATAGGTTGATAATTGCAGATTTTTTCCTTTTAAAGCTTGGCTTAAGAGAAAGCCAAAGGCTTTTGCTCTTGCATCAATACAGCCCCTACACCACTCACACAAGCATCACATTCAATTACAAATACTTTAGAAAAATCTGGCAAGGACAAAACAGGAGGTTGAGTTAAAACTTGCTTCAATTCCTCAAATGCTTTAGTTGCTTCCTTAGACCATTTAAAAGCCTCCTTTTTCAACAAGGCTGTTAATGGAGCAGCTATAATGTCATAATCTCAAATAAACATTTGTAGTAACCAATCAATCCTAAAAACCCCCTCAATGCTTTAACAGATTTAGGCACTGGCCATTTAATCATTGACTATATCTTCTTCTGATCTGCCTTGACCCCTTCCTTAGAAAAAATGTGCCCCAAATACTCAATCTCAAGGCAAGCAAAGTGACACTTAGATCTCTTTGCATACAATTGATGATCTTGTAAGGTGTTCAAAACAGTGGCAAAGTGCTTCAAATGGGATTGCAAATCTCTACTATAGACAAGTATATCATCAAAGAAAACAATGACAAACTTTCTTAAAAATGGTTTAAAGACATCATTCATAAGACCTTGAAATGTGGAGGGTGCATTAGTGAGTCCAAAGGACATTACAAGAAACTCATAATGACCCTAATGTGTTCGAAATGCTATCTTGGAAATGTCATCCTCCTTCATGCGAATCTGATGGTAGCTGACCTTAAATCAAGCTTGGAAAAAATAGCTGCTCCAAAAAGTTCATCAAGCAATTCATCCACTACTGGTATAGGGTATTTATCTTTGATTGTGGCTTCATTACGTACCCTATAGTCTGTGCACATTCGCCAAGAACCATCCTCCTTCCTCACTAAAAGGACAGGTGAAGAAAATGGTGACTGACTTGGCCTAATGACACCAGATTGTAGCAATTCTTTAACTATTTTTTCAATTTCAGTCTTTTGGTAATATGGATATCTATATGGCCTCACACTCACTGGTGTAGAATCTTTTTTCAGAAATATTTGATGGTCATGAGACCTCTGTGGAGGTAAGCCTCTTGGTTCATCAAAAACTGTCTGAAATCTGTCTAACAGATTCAAGATATCTTGAAGTACATCATGTAACACCTCTTGAGACTGAATTGCAGTTATTTGCAAAAATAATCCCTTGTTCTCCATTGGAGATAGTTTGGCAACCTCAACATCATCAACAAGGTTGCTAGAAGTGGAAGCTAATGCCTTTAAACATGTCAAAACTCCTTTGTAAGTAAACTGCATACTCAACTTGCCAAAATCCCAAAGGATAAGGCCTAAGGACAGCAACCATTGTACTCCCAACACTATATCACAACCACCTAAATTCAAGGTAAGTAAATCAGATACAAAGGTTGTACCTTGTATATGTAGGGCCACATTACTACACTTCCCATCACTAGCCACCATATCACCATTTGCAATTCTAACCTGCAGAGGATCAGATTGCTGTATTTCTAGTCCACATTTATGTGCCACTGCAGTATCCACAAAATTATGGGTACTACCAGTGTCTTGCATCATGGCTCTTGACCAACGTTCGAATGGTTGTGATCAGGTTGGGCGATGGTTGAAGGGAGAATATGGGGATGTGGAACTGAGGACGCCTCAAGGAAAACTAGCTGGAAAGGTGATTGCGAAAACCCAGGAGGTAAAAGAGTTCCTTCAAACAGAAGATGCTCAGGCGATCAAAACATGTAGTGAGCCAAGACAAAATTTCGAACTCCAATCACGATTTACTGCTAACTTGGGATGATCTGCTAACATCTTTCAGTGACATGTACGAAACGACAACGACACGAGCATTCGAAATACATGGTAACGTAGGAGTACAAAAAGCATAGGAACCCAAGCCTGCTTTAACCTTTCATCATATAAAAAACTCCTTGACTGAAGAGGAATCTATGGAATTCAACAAGCTTTTAGCGACTGAAGAAAGAGGGAGTAGCAGTACTAGTGTTGATCAAGATCCAAACTCTTCTGATGATAAGCAGGATAGCCCAAATATTTCCTTCTTTTTGGACAAGGCCTACATTGACTTTGAGCAAAAGATTGCTTTGGGGCCCAAATAATCTATGAAATTTTGGGACGAAGAGGAGGAGATTGTTAATGTCAGGGATTACTTGGTGCCTCGGAGCTTGGTCCCTATCCTAGAAAGCTTGTTCTCCAAATATGGGGATGTCAGTACAGATACCACTCTTATCTTTATTGTATTATGTGATTTAGACAGCATGTACAACACCAGGGTTTTAGACATCTCAGAAGATCAACTAAGAAATTGGTGGAAGTACTTGAAGGCCTTGCTCTCTGCAGGGTTCAAAATTCAGTTTGCTTTTGATCATTTGAAGAGAGTTGTGCATGCTTACTTTGGACTTCGGCTTAGAGAGGGAGTAGATACCAACCTTTTCCAGCTTAATAGAGATATCACCGAGAGTTCTGAACAAGTCCATAAACTATTGGAAATATTTTTAAAATAATATATATAATATTTATTATTAATAATATTTTGGAGATTTATTTGGAAGTTATGAATAATTTTGGAAATAGAGAATTTGTAGAAAGTTTATAAGCTATGAAATAGGCTTATAATATTTTGGGTCTATAGAATTACATTTAGACGATAACTGGCTTAGTGGTATTGAGCCTCCAAGGTTCACCCATGGGACTTGGTTCGTGCCCCCTTCAAAGGAGAGATTTTTGTTGATTTACGGAGAGCCTGCTTGCAGCCCGCGTGAAAAGGCATGGTGCCACATAAGGCTCATCTCTTGGCAAATAAAATGCCAAAAGTTGCACTGTTGGGGACTCAAACTTGTGGGAGATAGATAGCCAGGGAAGCAATGAGACCGTTGGACTAGGTCCAACCTTTGTGTCACTTGGTAACAGGCACAATACATATACTTGTTCGGTTTAGATTTCAGAAAAATGAAAAGTTATAACTTTTCATTCACATCCTGTGGCCCTCTATAAATAGACCCATTGGCCTACGAATTTTAATGATGGAATACAGAATATAGAAGGAAAGTAGGCAATTTCGAAATTCTTTCTCTCCCAAAATTTTTTCATTTCTTTGAAACTTATTATTAGGATCTGTTCATTCTGCAGAGAACAGATTTCTAACTCTTGGTTGAATATCAAAATATGAGGGTATTTAGGGTCTAATTTCGTGTGTGCATAATGCAGTTAGACAAACAGACTTGTTCTGAATTTCATTGTATCTTGGAGGTAAATTCGCTTGTAACCCGTGTGCATACCGTTAATGGTGGATGTGAATATTGTCTTAAAGAAAACGACATTCGTAATACGCCTCGAAGTAAACTTTTTTCTCAGTATTTTTTTGTTTTGCAGCCCCTTTGTACCAACATGAACTTGCTAAAAACCTGGAGCTAATGAAGTTAAAAAGGGAGCGCATAGTATCTGGGATCAAGTCTAGCTTGATTGACGATTGCTTGCAAGAAGCCTTCAAAATAAAGTGGAGAAAAGCTGGAAATGGTTTGGAACTTAATCGAAAAATGGGAAATCTGTACACTGTTGTTGTATCTATTCTCCAACGATCTCAACTTTCAAGGATACGCAGACAATATATGTATTTAAGAATGTGCAGCAATTATTAATTAGTAGGTAATTTTGGAGTCGTTGCAATATCTCATCGAGATTTTTTTTTTAATTTTTTTTCAAATTTAAGAATTTAAAGTATGAGAGATATAACATACAAAATTATCAAATTCTTTCGGATAAGATTTTGAAGGGATCTTTTACCTCATTATATCACATGATTTCGTACTATGAGATATTAATATATGAGTTAGTCTGTAAAAAGAATTTCTCTTAATATATAAATATATATATATATCTATAATCAGTTCAAAATTACAAGTTAATCCTCGATTCAAAACGTAAATTATAATTCGTGCCATGATTAAAAGGCCCAATGCCACTGTAATGAAGTAATATAGACTTGTAAAGAAATGTAATTCATCATCCTTTTAATCATTATTTATTTGTTTATATAATTTTAAATAATTTTTTCATGTGTATCTTAGATTTATCTTTTTTTTTTTTTAATAAAATACATGGAGACTGTACATTACAAACTGCAAATATTATTTCTCTAATTATATTAATGAGTTGTTAAATAAATGGTAAAATAAATATATCAATTAAAAAATCAGAGAAAACAATAGTCAACTACCACCAACAACCGTTGGTTGTTAACTTGTAGTTATGATTATTCTGTTAGAGCGTGCTCTCTAAGAGCATTCAAGCATTTAAGTGTATCCAATAAAGAAGAGGCACACGCATCCATCAATGGATCTAATTACCACAAACCCAAAAAAAATGAAGAAATTTGAGACAGAAAAAGAAACACAAAAACAACAGTTTAATCGGATGAAACATCACATGCCCAGATCTGTCTCTCTACATTGAGCCACCGTATATTTGCTGTGTCTTTGTTTTCACCTCGTAACTGCAAAAGTAATTGCCACGCATCCAGCTTGGATCTCAAAGTAGCTAACTAATTGAGTCATTGACGACGATGTTTTTCGTCGGATAGTTTGGAAGAATCTTGGTTCCACAGTACCCCTGCAAAGTTCCATTCTATCTTCATCTGGTCCTGTATTTCCAGCTGTATGAAAATCTTTTTCCGGCAACAATGAATCGAATTTCCATTCTGTCTGTCATTTTCCGATCTGACGCCTTTTACCCACATCTTAATTCCTTGTTCTCTATTCATTCTCACAATCCAAGAATGTACTAATTCGTCGGTTTTTTTTTTTGCATTAGTCTCACGCAAAATAAGAAGGATTTTGGTAGGATGATGAACACCCACATGCTCATACTAGTTCTTGGACTAACTTCAACAGCTTTGTTGGTAGTTCTCATACTTGTCATCTTGTTTTACCCCAAAAGAACGGTGAAAAATGGTCGTGAAGATATGGAAAACATGGACCAGAAATATGGAGTTGAGGCTCGGATAGAGGACTTGATCACTTTCCATGGTGGGCAGGACCTGACAATAAGTGACATTCTGGATGCTCCGGGCGAAGTGGTAGGAAAGTCCAACTATGGCACGCTGTATAAGGCCTTAATGCAGCAGAGCACCACGTTGAGGCTGCTGAGGTTTCTGAGGCCAGTTTGCTGTGCCAGAGGTGAGGAATTTGTTGATGTGATTCAGCTTCTGGGATGCATAAGGCATCCCAACTTGGTGCCTCTTCTAGGATTCTATGCAGGGCTGAGGGGAGAGAAGCTTCTTGTTCATCCGTTTTACAGGCGCGGCAATCTGGCTGAATTCATTCGAGGTAATCTGTCTATATGGCTTGTGATGATCTCATATTCTGATCGGTTTTCGAGAAAATGATGGAAAGAAAAATAAACTAAACTTGGATGACAGTGTTCTTCCTTTTTCTGCAACTTTTAAGGGGATATGAGGGAACAGAAGCCATAATCCAACAATTTTGCTTAGCTGAATTACGCTTACATATGCTGTATAGAACAGCAGAACTTATCATCATAATCCTTTTTCTCCTAGTTTTTTTGGTTTCTCAGTACAGAAAACTGGTTATTTTATCTTGTACCAATACTAATCTTGGTACCAATACTTAATTTTGAAAGGATTGTTAAACCGTTGGAATGCTCCAATCCCTGATTTAGATTAGGCAAAGGAAAGGGAAGTGAAATAGGAGCACTTTTATCAGATTGAAAACGAATGGCCGACTCAAGTTTCAAATCAGGGTCCTGGAAAAAGATTCACATATATTTACAATTTTTAGTCTGTGTTCAGGTTGACGAAATCTCCCTGCCCCAATTCAGATGGAATCTATTTGGCCTGCATGAACTATCGGCATTTTAACAAACAACTAGATTTAGAAGCTTTCCTGCATACTTTGCACTGTCTTTCTTCATTTGAATTTCAAACATTTTGAATAGACCAACTTTGTTTCATATGCGTTGGCAGATGGAAACGGTGACTCTCACAAATGGGCCATCATTTATAGCATCTCAATTGGTATAGCCAAGGGTTTGGAATATCTCCATACAGAATTCCAGAAGCCCATAATCCATGGAAACCTCAAGTCTAAAAACATACTTTTGGATTGCAATTACCAACCATACATCTCAGACTTTGGCCTTCACCTTCTGCTGAATGCTAATGCTGGCCAAGAAATGCTTGAAACTTTAGCATCCGAGGGCTACAAAGCTCCTGAGTTAATCAAAATGAGAGATGCAAGCGAAGAGACTGATATCTATAGCCTTGGGGTAATCTTACTTGAACTGCTTTCAGGGAAGGAACCGATCAATGAGAACCCAACTTCTGAGGAGGATGATTTCTTTCTGCCTAACTTCATGAGAAACGCGGTCCTTGGACATAGGATCGGAGACTTATTTCGTCCAGACATACTTCTCAGCAACAACAATGAAGATGAGCGCCGGGTTACTGAAGAACGCATTCTCAAATCCTTTCAGCTTGCTATGACTTGTTGTTCTCCTACTCATTTTGTCAGGCCCAATATCAAGCAAGTCATCTGGAAGCTTGAAGATATAGGAAAATAAGGACTTTGGTATTCTGTAGAGAATCCAACTAGGTACTGCTGGTACCTCATTGAGATGGTCGATTTTGGGATGTGCGATGACATATCGATCCTCTAAAACCTAAGGGATTATGTATATATGTAAAGCATATATGATAAATGAGTACACTTCTATCCAAAATAGTTGAAAATTTTGGCTGTGCAACAAGGATCCTAGAAATAGAAATGGTGATTACACTTTTCACATTTTAGAACGTTTTATTGTCAAACATCAGCCAGCTCAAGATTATGGATTCCATCAGGTTCTTTGAACTGTGGAGGCACATTTTTTTGTTGAGAGAAAAAGTATCCATTTTTTATACTTCTAGTTACGCAAGTACTTAGACCTGTAAAGTGTACTGGGTGAAAGTTTAAATAAAAATATTAGATACAGTTATAGAGTGTGCTCCCATTGAAAAACAAAATAGATAAATATGATATCCACATAAAAAAAAAATATTATTTTTTTAATGGTGAATCTCACTCATTTTCAAATAGAGTGCACCACGCTTGCACACTATGCTTATATCTAGCCTTACTCGAAGTAAATGATAAGACCATTTGGGTATTCATTTACATTGTACAAAGAGTGTGTTGATTAATCAGGTAACAAAAAGTAAGAATTAAGTTTTTCTTGCAGATAAGAGAAGTGCCTAAACTTACAAAATAATTTTATAAAAATAAACTCACAAACTGACTTATATTTTTTGTGTGGATAATGCCGATCTTTAGTAGACTTATCAGTATGGAAATTATTAGACAAGGTCTTATGCAGAAATCAATACCACAATCCATATTTCCCAATACCTTCATCTCTCTCTATCTCTCAGTGTCCAACTGCCAAATGAAGTATACTTATCAGTACAGTATTTGCTTCATTCAATGCTTAAGAAGTTAGTTTGGCACAATCCACAATCTTGTGCCAGCAAATACTTCATTCAATGCTTAAGAACGTGCACAACTATAAAGCAAG
Source organism: Juglans regia (assembly GCF_001411555.2). Taxonomy (NCBI): domain Eukaryota; kingdom Viridiplantae; phylum Streptophyta; class Magnoliopsida; order Fagales; family Juglandaceae; genus Juglans; species Juglans regia. The sequence goes on from NC_049903.1 coordinate 20,248,611, forward strand.
GCATATGTCATTGGTCACGGGACTCCCAATAACAAATTTCAGTGTTATTCTAAAAAACCAATAGAGAATGTTATTGGTCTCTAGTTTTTGAACTCTGTTGATGTTGTGTTTCGCAGCTCGAACAATTCCACAAAGTCCAAGCTCCTTGGTGCCTGCAACTAAGAAGAAAGAGAGGCTCCCGTGGCCTCTGAGGTCACTACAATGCCTAAGTTAGTAGATAGTTCTTTGGCGAGGGAGAAGGAAATATAGAGCAAAGTAGAATAGTTATGCAGATTGAATTGAGAGTCTCCCGTAGGAAGGTTATCCCTTATTTATACCTGATTCGGGCCCTTCCATTGAGGGAGATCGTGGCGTGTCAGACGCCAGGCCTGCCACCACTCATTCTCAGTTGCCTTAGTGGGTGTCAGTCTGCTGCTTAACGGGAGATCGCGCCGTGCTTGTCTTCCTACGTCTGTCTGGCCGCCACTTCTCTATCATGCCAAGAGGTGTCAGATCGCGGGCGAGCCGTCCTTGGCTCGTGGGACGCTCCGTCGCGCACCAGATTCCCTGACATTGACCTGGGTTGGCTCGTGCCTTAAATCCGTGACTTTGGGACCGGGTGCATGCCGATGGTGTGCTCGTCCGGCTTGGTGACTAGACTTGTTAATTCGCCGACCCCCGAAGCGTTCCTCCCGATCCTCTTGGGCCTTGAGCCGACAAGCCAATCTTGATTGGGCCTTGAGCCGACAGGCCAATCTTGATTGGGCCTGCGCTCACTTCCCGATCCTCTTGCCCCGAGTTCCCAATTCCCTCCGAGGTACAATTTCGTATCTCGAGCCCTCCTGCATGGTGTTGTGCACTCAGTCTTCGATTCTGTGGCCTTGGATTTTTAGCTCCCCTACTCTGGCCCGGGCTTCGTGGTTGGGCTTTCCTAGGCTCGGGCCCTTCTGGGGTGGGCCTCCCCTAACAGTACCCCTCGAATTCCTACCACGGACACGGGGTGGGAATTCCATTCTTCCTCATTCCAGTCTGCTCCTTTGGCTCCCGTCGCTTCAGGTCTCTTGAAGCCCTTCTCCCACCACTTCTAATTCTGCCGACTCGGTGCCTGTTGGTTTGGCTTCCCGAGGTTCCTTGCTGTCTCAATAAATGCGTATTTTCGTTCCTGGTGACCATCTCATTTCTCAAGGGTTAATGAGACGTGTAGACTACTCCTTTGACCGCTCTGACATCTTACTGGTGCGTGTCGCACACTCCTTTGCCTCATCGGCTGCTACCCGTGCCGCGTGGCGCTTGATGATTAGCTTTTCTTAATGGGTATTTTAAGTGTGTTTTTAAAGTTAGGATAGAAAGTTCCTTATTACAAAATGGGTTTTGAAGATAGAAGAAATTGCAATCAAAATCAAGAGCAATGGCCTATGAATGTTTTGGCCATAGTGAGTTTTCCATAGTTGTGAATGGTTTTAAATTTTTCTGATTTGATAGTTGAGTTTAGGCCAAAATTCACATGTGAAATGTAACTTTTGGTAATTTTTGGAATTGGGGTGTGAAATCCTTAAGTTCGGAGTAAAATGGTAATTTTCCCACATATAGAAGGTTAAATGGTAATTTTACTCTAAGTTAGCTTGTTTTCATGCTTCTAATTGTTAGTGATTAAATTTCTAATTTTTTTAGAATCACTATTTTCAGTTCCTCGTGTTTCGTACTTTATTCTCGTAGAAAGCGACAATTGAGGTAAGTTAACTCTTAACTTACTATCAATTTATTGTATATATGTGATGGGTAAGGGAATGACAGTTTATGTTTGTATGTTGTTATATATCTCATGACATGTCATGTCATTACATGTTTATCTATTACACAAATTATTCTGTCACGAAAATTTTATCAGTTACACAATATACATTGTCTCATGTTACTCTCTGTTGCAAGTATGTCACATTACGCATGCCATCTGTTACATGTATGTTATGTCACGTAATATTTACTATTACATGTTACGTCATGTTATGAAATGTTGTCTGTTATATAGTATGTCATGTTATGAAATATTGTTTGTTACATGTATGCCATGTTATAAAATGTTGTCTGTTATATTTATGTCTCAAAGTATGTCATATCTGTCGTCTTACGCTCTTGTCACGTTACGCTAAGTTAGGACTTCTGTCTTTTATGTCATGTTCATGTCACGTCACATTACAAAATGTCATTATTGACAGTTAACTTATTCATGTCAATCACGATCCTAAGTGGATAAGGTAATATCTTAGTAGAACTCCTTTGCTCATGCTGGAGTGTGTAAAAAGGTGTAAAATTTACTAGGTTGACGAAGTATAGTCAAAAGGTTGCAAATGGGGCCTAACTAGCTGGTCGTCGTAGCGCGTTATGCACTAATGCCGATGGAGCCACACTTTATGTTACGTGTGTCCATAGAAAGCGTGGCACAAATAATTCATGCGACCACAACAACTATGAAGCATGAAGTATGGGGCCACAATAACTGTGAAGCATACACTATGTGAAACACAGCGATTGTGACACGTAGAATACGTTGGGCCATAACAATTGTGGAGTAAGTATTAACGCACTCACAGCTAGTTTATACACCTGTGTTGTGATAGGGTAATCGGCAGGGACACACGGCTCAAGGGGACCCGTGTAGCACCAATATGGTCACTTTTATTAATTAAGTCTATTGAATAAGATTTCAAGTTCATGTACTTCACGTTCAAGTAAGTTTTCACGTTATGTTATGTTTAAGTTCATGCTCATGTTATGTATGTTCACGTTCATGCTATGTTTCAAGTCCATGTTATGTTTCAAGTTCACGTTCATGATATGCTGTTAGTCTATGTTATGTTTTAAGTTCACGTACATGTCATGTCACGTCAAGCTAAGTTTCAGTTTCAATTCAAGTTATGTCATTTATGCCATGTTATATGTCAAGTTATGTTATGCTTACTTATGACTTTAATTATGCATTCATGCTTTTACTGCCATGCATGCATCATTAACCTGTGTGAAAGTTTCCTATTAATTTGTAGAGATTTGTAATCAAATGTCACCGTGGTAGTCCCAACTACCATTCCCCCTGAATGGTAGGTGATGTGTCAGGATCAGAGTAGAGAACAGACACTGGAAGACTGAAGGAGGTTGACTAGACGCCGTAGATGCAATGCAGAGCTTGCAGCCTCCATAGTTAGGTCTTTGGATGTGGCGCCCTCAACCCCCACGTGTTATTTTAGTGGAGTTCGTGACACCGGGATGATGATCACACGGATCACGCACCCCATCGACCAGTGCTCAGAGTGTGTACAACATGCAATAAGTGTACAAAATAATATACGCAGCGGAGAAATAAAAAGTCTTTCTTTATTCAGTACCAGAATTTGTTTTTAAAACATATAACATAACTTTACAAGGATTAAACAGTCATCCGACAGATAAAGTAAATACAGAAAATAACATAGGGGAAACAAATCCCATAACACTGAACAGTAACTCAGCAAGTCAACCCTCTGGCGGAGCTGATTCCTCGGGTTCATACTCAGGCTCTGCGTCAGATTCTACGGAACCATAAAACGGAACCGTAGGGTAAAACACCACCATGAGATTATGACATCTCAGTACATAATTAACGAAAATTACATTTAGGAGATATAAGAAGTAACACGCGTTCCCAAACGCACATAATTCACAATAATACCAAATATATATATTTATTCCCAAAATACACTTTTTAGTCACTTACACCAAAAATCCCATTTTGGTCCAATCAAAATTATTAGTCATTAAGCATGCGCCACGGTCTCCCCTAGGGACCATCCGCACGACCTGGCTCTCTTCGTCACATCACGGGTAACGTCCGTGCATGAGACTTCGTAACGAGTGATGCTCAGTTCCGCGCTTAGCGCGTACGTAGCTGATCATCCTCTAACCTCGCCAGCCAAAGGTCATGGAATCGGTACGGGAGCGTTACCGTCTCGTCCGTTCCCGTTGTCGCCCTGCGACAACTCAGGGGACGTCACATCAGTCTGTTACGCTCCCGAGTGACCAGAGAAGCTCCACCGAGATAATGCCCCATCTCGGCTTGGGGTCGTGAAACACACGCAGCAGTATCAATATCCAACAGACTTCGTGACATCACCGCACAATTTAATAAAACGATAAATATGCTTTTCAACAGTTCATTGAAATATGTATTTAATTAATTAAATTACAAATTCTCAATAATTCCAATGGCCCAAGGCCCACTTTTCCATAACATCGTTTAAAGCCCAATATTTCAACAAACACAATATATTTCCAACAAACCAACAAATTTTACAATTAAACAACAATTTATAAAGCCAATAAATACAGTTTATTTATAAACTTGAGAAATTACACATAATATTACTAGAGAAAATTACATACATGATGAAATGGACAATTGTACAAGCGGCAGCGCAACAATGGTACACGGCAACACTGCCCGACAGCCCACACACTCACGGAAACAACCAACAAAATTTCCTCACTTAGAACAAACACCAAACACGGCCAAAAGCAGCCTCAAGCTTTCGGATTACACAAAAAATTTCACAATTTTTAACATCAACTCGCACTCGGAAAGCTTACAAGGTTACTCGATTTCACTCCAAAATTTCACAAACAAAATACTCAATTCGGGATCCCCAAACCATGAGAAGCCGTGGCCTATTTATAGGCCAAGTGCGGCGGTTCGCATGGCACCCGTGTCGCACGGAGGAGGAAGGAAATAACGGCAGCAAGCCGTGGAGAAATGGGAGTCTTCTCGCGGACGCGTGGCACGGCAGCACGCACGGAAGCCATGCCCATCGCCACCGAGGAGCTTGCGGATGGAGAAACAACCGTGTGCTGCCACGGGTTGACAGCTAGCCTTCGGGGCGCATGCCGATCGACACGAGAGAGGGAGATGAAGGTGGAGGTGGCTCACGGCTGGGTCCCGTTCGGCAGCAGCTGCGTGCTGCGCGCAGGAAGAAATGAAGAAGGAGGAAGAAGAAGCAGCAGCGGCGTAGAGGAGAATAAGATGGAGCCCTAGCTCCATCTAAAACGGCGCCGTTTGAGTTAGTGGGGGCTGGGTTCTCGCGGGCTGGGCCGGTCTTCGGCTGGGCTCTCAAACCGGGTTGGGCTTCAATCACAAGGCTGGGTTCGGCTACACGGGCTGTCTGCTGGGCTACGGGTCTCACAAACCAGGCTGAACCACTTAAAACACACACACACGGCCCAGTAAACTAAAACACAAATAAATAAAATAATAAGCCCAAAAATAAATAAAACCCACTACAAAAATAACCTCAATAATAAAAATAACACATATAAAAATAATAATAATAAAAACCCAACATATCAAAATAAATAATAACACACCCAAATAATAAAATACCAAGAGTATAAACAACATAATAACACAAATAAAATAACACTATAACTAATAAAAATGGAGATCTCACATTGGATAGTATTCCGGCATCGTTAGTCAAGTTACACGAGTTACTTAATGAGCTATCCCGGTAGTGTATTTTGGCAATGTAATGATGAAGCTATGTCTCCGTTATTTTGAGATTACAGTCTTCTGAGACCCGTGCTGTAAATAAGGATGTTTATTTTGTTAAGCATGCATGGATTATGTTTTAACTATTTGGGATATTATAAGTTTAGTGCATAGTATTGCTAAAAACAAATATTATTCGCTATGAATATTAAATAATGTTAAATGCATGTTAGGAACATTGCATCTTATATGTCATGAACAGGGGCAAGTAACCTTGTATTGCATGTCCCGACACTTCGGATGTTCGTCCGATCCCAAGAGAAATCTAGGGGCCTCACAGGGTGGTATCAGAGTAATACGTCTCTAGGTTTAAATCCACATGTCCTTAGGAAATGCACCAAATATTAGGCTTGAAATTTTAGTCTTCATTAGACTTGAATTTATTGAAGTATAAGAGATAGTATGTGGTTGTAACATGTGTACTCGTGTGTTTCGGGAAGTGACACATGACTTGTGGTAGAATACCTCAGAACCCTGAGAAAGCCACAAATCAGGAGAATCAGAATCTCCCAATGGATAGAGGATTAGCTGAAGCTATACGTCTGCTGGCTGACATGTTTAGACAACAGCAACAGTAGCAAGGGCACGTGCCCAGACCCGAAGTCAAAGGTTGTCTGTGTGAGAAGTTCTTAATCCATCGTTATCCAAACGTTTCTGGTGATGAAGAGCCACTGAAAATCGAGAAATGGATTATGGATCTCAAAAGGACATACGAGATCTGTGGATGTACTGAGGACCAGAAGGTTCTATAAGCTGGATACTTATTCCAAGGAGAAGCTGGAATATGGTGGGATACGCATAGGCAGCTTCTAGTTAGGGAACTAGGAAGTTTGGCTGCACTCTCTTGGGAGAGATTTAAGGAAGGATTCGACAGCAAATTCTTACCAGATTTTGTCAAACAGTTGAAGGCGCATGAGTTCGCGACTTTAACTCAAGGTAGTTTGACTGTAAAGCAATACGCCGCTATGTTTATGGCGTTAGGAAGGTTTGTACCACAATTGATTTCTACTCAAAGTATGCAGGCACGAAAGTTTCAAGCTATACTTCAGCCAATGATCCGTAGCCAAGTAACTTACCTAAGAATAGAGAATTATCAAGAGTTGATAAACGTGGCCGCGATAGCAGAGACAGAGTAGAAGGGTTCGACAGCCCTGATCATTTCGGAGAGGAAGATGACTTCATCATATGCTGCTGAAGAAAGTTCGAAAAAGAAGAAGATGTTTACTGCATCAGATAAAGGAAAAGGTATTGAGACTGTGAGCTCAATGCCGATCACATTTCCACCTTGTGGAGAGTGCGGTAAACACCATGGAGGCAAGTACAATCGCGTTGGAAACTTGTTTCAAGTGTGGCCAACTGGTTCATATGATCAAAGACTGCCAGTGTTTCTTTGAGAAATGAAAGAAATGGAGTTTCTCTCAACAACGGCTACAAACCAAAGCCGAGGCAACACATGCCCATGATAGTGTATTGCTGTCACTCAAGGAGACATAGATGCTGACGCCCCAGGAACTGAAGAAGTTAGCACCGTCACTGGTATTTTTTCTAAGACCTAGGTATTGTTAGGCTTATGTAAGGTTGATTTAATTGCAATTGATTGTATTGTTGCATTATTGCTATTTTGGGGAATGTCAAGTCATTGAAGTTTGTAACTTGTACGCTATTGATTCAAGTGAGTCCCTGTTTTTAGTAATTGTGGTGTTACCCGAGAGTTTAGTTCGGAAGCCGAATTGTTAACCAGGTGGTAAGAGTAACAATTCTCTTGAAGAGAATTATTGTTCATATTAGTGTAGATGTAGAATAGCCCTTTAGCAATTGGAGGAAGGATATTAAAGGTTGATAAATTAGTATTCCACATATTTGGAGTTGTTTTTATTTTGAGGATCCAAATGAATTTGTGGCGGAAGAGTAAAGTGTTTGGGAGAGGATTTGGCCATAGTAAGATTCACTTATGATGGTAGTTTTATCCAGCTGCCATTAAGTGTTTTTGGCAAAGCATTGTGTTTGTGGAAAACGTAGATGGCCTTTTTATATTGGAGACTTTTATATGGGTAATAAATCTTGGTTTTGAGGACTTACATGAATAGTAGGAACAAATCCTTTGTTTAGAGTCAGAATAAGAGGCAACTCATGATGGATAGAATAGCTATGCCATTCATATGAGATAAAAAATCTTGAGTTGAAGTTAATAGCTAATCGTTTATCGAGGTACCACCTAGGAGGAGGAACGATTCGTTATAATTATAAAGGACTAAGCTAGTCCTAGGCAGATAGAATTCCTTGAGGAAATAGAGAAAATGAATTCAATTGTGTATGAATTAAATTCTTCCAAATTGAACTGCTTGAATACTTAAAATTTTAGATTTAGAGAGTATGCTGGTATGACTTGACCTACTTTGTGGAAGGCTTCTAATCCAAGTTGATAGGATTTGAGGGAGAGAGTTAAGAATGGTAGATATATATATATATATTTATATATACGTTGTAGATAATTCTTTGAATAGTAAGGGGAATAATGATTTCATTTAAGTAAGGATTCAGAATCTTAGAAGGTCAGTCTAAAAGTCATTAAGTTTAAGCAGTAACCTTTGGGAGTGTTATACCCTTATGCTATAGTGGTAGTTATTTCGTGTAACCAAGTGATGGTTGTAGATAAGAATAGTGTTGACTACGAGGGGAAGGTGTTACCTCAGGAAGAGCGTTACCTGCCCCTTGGGCGTGATGAGGCAACCAATGATGGACAGTAGATTGATAAGCAACTTCTTCTTTTGAGAGTATTTTATGGTTGTACTTGCTTCGCTTTCGAGGACGAAATATTTTTTTTAAGAGGGGAGGAAGTAACAGCCCGCTAGAAATTCACTGGTAGAATTTCTATTGACTTTAGGAATCTCGTAAAAATCTCATAAGTTTTTACGAATTAACTGATCACACAGGTTTTAGTTTATCAACATAGTCAGTGTTATCACTCACTATAGTGCTATAAATATGAGTATAATTATTTGAGATAATTAGAAATGTCAGAATGCACTATGATCTACACCATTATACTCAGTTGATTATTTAGGATTTTATGGCGCAATAACTCATTTTCATAATTTCGGATGAAACGTCTGTTCGAAATTGCAAAATTATTTTTAGGGGCACTTCGGGGTTGAATTTTGGTAAGCAATTTTCACTATAGGTTAATAACAATATTTAGGATGTTTCAATACTAAGTTATTATGCATTTTTTTGGAGTGAATAATAACCTCGATAAGTGCACACAGTACAGTGTTTTCAGAATCAGAGTGTGGAATATCCAAATTAGATTGGATGAATTTTATTTAGACACTTGGAAAGATCTTAGCCATAAATAATAAATAGTATTAGACACTTAGAAAAAAGAGGAACCATTAGATAGTTCTATGAAGGAAATCAAGGTATGAGATCATGCCACCTACGTAAAGTTCTGTTTCATCTGATCAACCAAATTGTGCCAGACCAAAGAGTGTTTCAATCCTAGGGAAACCCTAAATGATTGGGATCCAATTGAAACCCCAAAAGCTTGGTTAAAACCGAAACCCTAAACGGTTTCCCAAATCCTAAAGTTGACCTCCAAACCCTTTTTAATCCGATTTCTAGCATTGTATTTAATTACTTGATTAAATCACTTCCACGTACTATTAATTAATCAAATCCTTGTTATGACATCATTATCCAACCTTTTAATTCTTGGAAATTTGTTTGGGCCAATAAATATTGAATTTGGACTTGATAGCATCTCAAACCCTAACCAAACTCCCTTTAAACCCCAAATTGAAGCCACTTGGTTGAGGCCCCACCAAGGCCCATGAATTTGGCCACCTTGGCAAAGTTTCTTGAAGAAGTCCCCTCCCCCACATAGCAAACCATTCACTTCCATTGGCTGCACCCAATAGTGCATTCATGTGAAGAAGAAATCCACTCCATCAACCTCTATATCTCACAGATGCTGCAGGCAGTCCTTGCTCCACTCTATTCTTCACTTTTTGTCATATAGACACCTCCAATCAAGGGTCATTCAAGTTCATAACTTCCCCCTCCAGAAGTTTAAAGTTGTGCAAGACACATTTCACTCCCTTTCATCACTTCTTCACCCCATTCTTAGAGAGTAACTCAAAAGAGCTTTCTTGGACAGATTTTTAGGTCTTTGTGCATGGAGATATTCAACCCTTTGTAAGTATGTTCGCATGATAACTCCTTCATAAAAGTTGTTCTTCTTTGAGTTTAGTTTCTGTGGATATCTTATTAGTCTCATTCCATGTCATTTGATTGGTCAAAAGTATTTTAAACCATGGTAAAGTCATTCTGGGCGTGAAACTAGAGAGTATGTTATGTTTTGGAATTTTTGACCAAGCTAATAGACATATCTTGGTCTGAACATTTTATGGAGTGTTGTTATCATATTTTTATGAATGTTCATTGAGGTTTTGTTGCATGAATAAAGCTTTTGATGATAGATTTCCCTAGATCTATAAACTTGAAAACTGGAAGTGGAAAAACAGTTTTTGTTTTGAGAAAGTTTGAATATTTCGTTGTTTAATCTTATTCCAAAGGCTTTGATATTTTTATATGATGATCTTAAGCCTCTTATATACATGTTAAGATATTATTTTGAAAATATTTAATATTAGTTTTAAAGATATGATTTTTCTATGCAAGAGGATTTCAGTTCGGCTTAAGATTTAATGTTTTTGGGTTAGATCCATGTTTTATTGAGTTTTAGCCATGTGATTTTAAGTTTGATGATTGGATCTTTTTTAGGACTCATATTTAAACCATGTGATGTTTTAGTTTGAAGATTACATGTCTTTAAACCATGGATCAAGAGATTGATGAAAGTGAGTTGAGAGAAAAGTTTCTGTTTTAGATTACATGTAAAACCAAAAACTCCAAGTGTTGTTTTGTGATTTTGGTGACTTTTGTTTGATGATTTAAAACATGGTTTATCTTAGGATGATGTTATGAATATGATAGTAAGATTTGATTTTTTTGAAATTCTTGGAGATATTTTTGTTAAGGCAAAACTTGTGATTTAAGGATTTACTTTTTTCTTAAAAAGTTTGGGTCTTTTTACAAAAATTTTGGTGTTGATGATTAGCTTTTCTTAATGAATATTTTAAATGTGTTTTAAAAGTTAGGATAGGAATATCCTTGTTACAAAATTTTGGCTTAATCATAGGTCTTGAAGATGGAAGAAATTGCAACCAAAATCAAGTGAAAAAGCATTTGAATGTTTCAACCATAGTGATTTTTTCATAGTTGTAAATGGTTTTAAAATTTTCTGAGTTGATATTTGCGTCTAGGCCAAAATTTACATGAGGATTGTAAATTTTGGTAATTTTTGGAACTGGGATGTGAAATCCTTAAGTTCGGGATAAATTGTTCATTTTTCTACATGTAGAGGGTTAAATGGTAATTTTACTCTAAGTTAGTTTGTTTTCATGTTTCTAATTGTTAGTGATAAAATTTCTAATTTTTTTTAGAATCACTATTTTTAGTTCCTCATGTTTCGCGCTTTATTTTCATAGAACGTGACGATCGAGATAAGTTAGCTCTTAACTTACTATCAGTTTACTGTGTATGTGTGATGGGTAAGGGAATTACAGTTTATATTTGTATGTTGTTATATATACTATGTCATGCCATGTCATTGCATGTTTATCTATTACACGAATTTTTCTATCACGAAAATTTTATCTATTACACAATACATTTTGTCTCATGTTACTATTTGTTACAAGTATGACACATTACATATGTCATTTGTTACATGTATGTCATTTCACGTAATATTCAATATCACATGTTATGAAATATTATATGTTACATAGTATGTCATGTTTTGAAATATTGTCTGTTACATGTATGCCATGTTATGGAATGTTGTCTGTTACATTTATGTCTCAAAGTATGTCATATTTGTCATCTTACGCTAATGTCACGTTACACTACATCAGGACTTCTGTCTTTTATGTCACGTTCATGTCATATCACGTTACAAAATATCATGTATGTCAGTTAAGTTATTCATGTCAGTCACCACCCTAAGCACTAGGATAGGGTAATATTCTAGTGGAATGCCTTTGTTCACGCTGGAGTGTCTAAATAGGTGTAAAATTTCCTGGGTTAACGAAGTACAGTCAACAGGTTGCGAATGGGGCCTAACTAGCTAGTCACCGGAGTGCGCCAGACACTAACGTCGATTGAGCCACACTTTATGTTACGTGTGTCTATAGCAACTGTGACACAAACAATTCATGGGACCACAATAACTGTGGAGCATGAAGTATGGGGTCACAACAACTATAGAGCATACACTACGTGAGACACAGCGATTGTGACATGTAGAATACGTGGGGCCACAACAACTGTGGAGTACGTATTAATGCACTCACAATTGGTTTAGACACATGTGTTGTGATGTTGTAATCGGCAAGGACACACAGCTCAAGAGAACCCGTGTAGCACCCGTATGATCATTTTTATTAATTAATTTTATTGAATAAGATTTCAAGTTCATTTACTTCACGTTCAAATCATATTTCACGTTATGTTAAGTTCAAGTTCACGCTCATGTTATGTATGTTCACGTTCATGCTATGTTTCAAGTACATGTTATGTTTCAAGTTCATGCTATGTTGCTAGTCCAAGTTATGTTTTACACGTACATGTCATGTCACGTCAAGCTAAGTTTCAGTTTCAGTTCAAGTTATGTTATGCTTACTTATAACTTTGATTATACATTCATACTTTTACTGCCATGCATGCATCATTAACATGTGGAAGTTTCTTGTTAACTTGCTGAGATTTGTAATCAAATCTCACCGTGATAGTCCCGACTACCATTTCCCCCGAATAGTAGGTGATGTGTCAGGATCAAAGCAATGAACAGACACTGATAGACTAAAGGAGGTTGACTAGACACTGTAGATGCAACGCGGAGCTTGCAGCTTCCATAGTTAGGTCTTTGGATAGTATTTCGGCATCGTTAGTCGAGTTACACGAATAACTCAACGAATTAGCCCAATAGTGTATTTTGGAAATTTAATTATGGAGCCAGGTCTCCATTATTTTGAGATTACAGTCTTCTGAGACCCATTCTGTAATTGTGGATGTTTATTTTGTTAAGCATGCATGAATTATGTTTTAACTATTTGAGATATTATAAGTTTGGTGCATAGTATTGCTAAAAAAAATATTATCCTCTACGAATATTGCATAATGCTAGATGCATGTTAGGAATATTGCATCTTATATGTCATGAACAGGGCTAGGTAACATTGTGTTGCATGTCCCAATGCTTCGATGTCCGTCCAATCCCAAGCAAAATCTGGGGGCGTAATACTAATGAAGCTGCTCATTATCTTGCTAAATATGCAAGGAATGTTGATAGAATCAACATATGGTGAGATTGTAATCCAGACTTTTTATCCCAAATCTTGTGGTTTGATTTATGTCTGTAATTTTTCCTTTTCATTATTGAAAGTTCTCTAGTGCTTGTTATTAAAAAAAATGATTATTGGGCGAACGTCATATCGCTCTCTCTGAATGCACTTTGACTTTACCTTTTAAAAGCATAATCAATCTTTAGAAAGGAATGTATTCTCCTTTTTTTTAAAAAAAAAAAAAAGAAAAAAAGAAAAGAAAAGAAAGAAGAACAAAATCTTTAGAAAAGGAACAAAGAATAAAGGGTGGATTTTTTTTCTCTTAAAAAAAAAATAAAAGAATAAAGGGTGGAACAGGAAAAACCAAAAGCAACCACAAACAGAAACGAAAAGATGATGATTTTTTTGTGGAGAAGGAACAATCCTTGTAGCTAAGTGATACCAAGATTCTCCAGAATTCTTTTCTGGTAATGGGCGGCGGCGGAGCTGAGTGTTTGGACATGGAATCTACGGAACGAACTCGTTTTGGAACTATTTTCGGGTGGTTTCTCTGAATAAGTCAAAAGTGCGAAAAGTTTGGAAGAAAGAATATAAAAAAGAAGTAGAAATCGTATGGGAATGTACCTACCTACTTGTCAATGACTCGAGAGTTATTTGCCTTCATTTCAACTAATCTTTTTGATGTTCCACTCTAATTTCTTTGCTATATGAGGGAGAGTTTTTGTGAATGCTATTCTCATCTGTTTAAAGTTCCCAAGGTGATCGATAGGCTTAGATGACTGAGATTAGGGAAGTTTTCTTCGCCCGTGCCTCGCTCGCATTTTCTTTGCTCGCGCCTCCCTCAAGAATCCATTCTTCTTTCAATGGCCAGCCATGGTTCTTCCCGTACCCCCATTCGTTCTTCTAGCCCAACTCTGGCGAAGGGCTCCCCCTATTCTTGCTATTGAATCTTCCCTCACTCGAATCTCTACCTCATTTGAGGGATTTTCTTGGCGTTCTACCCTGTCTGAAAGGGACTTAGTGAAGCTAAGGTCCAACTTCCGAATCCCAAATTCGGTGAAGCTTTCCATCCCTGTTGCGAGATGTACTGATGAAGAAGGGTACGCTGGTGACGCGGCCCTGACGGTGAGTGCCTTGATGCACAGATTGTGACTCCCTTTCATATGGCCGTTCGTGACGTTATGGATTTTCTAGGGCTAGCCTCTGCCCAACTTCACTCGCATGCTTGGCGTGTTCTGATGTGTCCATGTGTGGTCTTTCGCATGGTCTTAGAGCCCCTAGGGGACACTTACCCAGACCTAACAGCAAAAGAATTTCTTTCTTTCTATGGAGTAAAGTCGTTGCCAGGCAACGTATGCAATTTTCGTGTTAGGTAGTAGCGCTTGGTGGACTTTGAGCCACGCTATTCTAATACCAAGTAGTTGCAAAATAAATTCTTTTTATTTCTGGTAGCAATTGGGAGTACCCCACTGACGAGATGCATATTCGGGACTACTCAGTGCGTGACAATTGGGGAAGGACGACAAGAGCTTGCTGTTGGATTTGGCTGATAGGGAGCATTCCCCTGTCAACATTGTCCTTAATTGGGCAAAAGAAAATGATAGGAGTGGTTTGGCGATGGAGAACTTGCTCTCCACCGCCAATATTGATAGATTCTTGGTGACACCCCGCCGGGCCCATGTCCGGGGTTGTAAACTCAAGGCCGTTACACCCCCACAACCTCTAGTGAAGAGACGCACTCCCCAGCTCGGGGGGAAAAAGGAAAGCTTCAAAACCTTACGGTTCTTTGCCTAAACGCCCCCGTGATGGCGTTGATGTGGGCGGGGCTGCTGTACCCATAACGAGGGCGAAGGTGGAGGTGGATCGGGAGGTGCGCTGTGATCCCAACCTTGTTGCTGGTGAGGAGGCTCTTGATGCTTCCCTTGAGAGAAAACGCCCAGAGCTTCCCCGATAAGGGTTTCCTCCCCTTTGTCGCCAGGTCTTGGCGACCTCCCTGGGTTCATGGGCCAACAAGCCCTTGCTGACCTGGCAACAACTTTTGATTTTGATTTGCCTGCCAAGGGCGCTGAACCCGCCCTTTGAATTTCCTTCTCTCCTCTCACCAACCTCAACGCCCAATGTTGGCGACCTTTCTACAGATATGTACGGTGCCTTTTCTATGGGCTTGGCTGGGGTGCCTGAAGCTATCTTACTTGGTGGCGCCCAGACCAACGCTGAAGATGACTGCGAAGAGCAAGGATCTACCCTGAGTTTGCTCCCTGCGACTATATCTTGGGGTGAGACACCTCCTACTGACCATGAAAGGATCTCAATCCCTTCTCCCTCGCCGTCCTCATTAGGCGGTGAGGAGGATTCTCCCACTCCCCTAAAGGGGGTGGGTCTTCCTTAGAAGATGTCGGCATTGAAGAAAGAGGCGTGGGTGATGGAAGTTTGGCCGATGCTGACCTTGGAGGGTAGGTTGAACACCCAGGGATGTCCGCGGTTGAGTTGGCAAATTTGACCACCCCTTCACTTCCCTTCGTGCCCCCAACATCGGAGGGGCTCCCTGCGGTTGAGGGGGCAAGCAGGGTCTAGGAGGTTAGTCCCCGTTGTACCCCTTCCCCTTTGGATTTGGTCTTGGAGATGTCACAATGTCTAAGGAACATGCTCTCTCCAATACTGCATTTACTTTTACTCAGTACGGTTTCTTTTGTATTGGGCCTTTTAACTTTAGTCATTTGCTTGTGTAGGGTGTTGACAAGTTGGCGGCTTGGATTGTGGGCGAGCATGCCAAGTTCGAGAAAGAGGTTAAGGAGTGGCTAAAGTTCAGATATTATGCCAAAAAGGAAATGACCAGGCTCGTATCTGAGAAGGTTGAGATGAAGTGTTAACTGGAGCAGGTCGATGGGCACATTCGAAACTTGGAGGCTGGCCTTGAGTTCCTCCGTGTTGAAGCATGTGAGCTCCGTGGTGAATTGCTTCGAGCTCAATCTCTACAAGTGTGTGAGAGCTTTGCCTTGTGGTTGGCGGAGTCTGAAAGGGCGTCTGCTCAAGCCCAGATGTCGAGATTGAGTGAGGCCCTGGCCGCCTCCCAGGGTTCGCAAGCAGACTCTAAGCGGCTTTCCCAAGGTGACTACCTTGGAGGAAGAATGTAAATGACTTGCCCTTGAATTTTCAAACAAGAAGGCATTGCGTGTGGAGGAGCACAGGCAGTTCAACTTCAGTTTTCCAAGGCGAAAGGTAATTATGAGGAAGTGCAAACCAGGTTTGCTACTTATAAGAAGGTTCAGGAGGATATTGACGCTGCCCAAGGTATGATAGCCTAAAGTTTGCGGCATCTAAACACTACCACTAAAGAGCAGAAACAATAGTTGGAGGGGCTGGGGGCTCAATTAGCCTCAGCCAATGGGGAGCTAGTCCATTTGCAACGGTCACCACTAGGGCTATTAGGGACCATGCCTTTGGGTATGGCTATGGGGCTGGTATGGCTCGTTTGCGGGCCTACATGCTGGCTAACCCTTGCACCAACCTAAAGAAGCTAGACTTGGAGAAATTTCAGCCTAATGAAGTATGCTATCAATTCGTGGACACCTTAGGGTGCAAAGAAATGCTCGATGCCTTTCCCAACCCGACATCATTAGCCCGCCTTGGTGGAGCCTCCTCCTCCTCTTGAGATTTCTGATTCCTATTTGCATTTAATTTCTGTTTTCACTTTGGACAATGTTTGGCCCTCGAATTGGCCTTTTCGCTTTTCTATGTGCTTTTTTGTTGGTTATGGGCAATGTTTTGGCCCTTGAATTGGCCTTTACCTTTGTATATGATCTTTTCGTGTTGGCCCTAGAATTGGCCTTTTACCTTTGTATCTGATCTTTTTATATTGGCTCTAGACAATTATTCTGCTTTATTGTTCCGTGTAGTTTTTAATTTTGCTCCTCGGGTACTTAGTTCTTGTGTGTTTCCTATGCTGGTTTTAACCTTAGTCCTCCACACCCTTTTTACTCGCTCAACGAATTGTTTAGGATAACGGTGGCTAGCCGTTGGTTGGCCGTGGATCTTCTAGCAGCTGGTTGGCCATGGGTCTTTTAGCCGCTGGTTGGCCGTGGGTCTTCTAGCCTCCACACCCGTTGCCGTAAGTTGTATTCAAGCCTGGTGGTTAACTTGTTGGGGGGTCGCAGGGTCTTTTGACCTCCCCGCCCTTGTTGGTTGCACCATGAGTGTGTAACTCGTCCTTTGGTGGTTAATTATTGAGAGGGTTGTGGGTTCTTTTTACCTCCACGCCCAGTTTTGGTTGCACCACGAGTGTATAAATCGACTTTTGGTGGCTAACTATTGAGATAGTCGTAGGGTCTTATGACCTCCACGCCGGTTTTGGTTGCATCGTGAGTGTGTATAACTCGTGCTTTGGTGGCTAACTTTTGAGAGGGTCATGGGGTCTTATGACCTTCACACCCGTTTTGGTTGCATCACGAGTGTATAACTTGACCTTTGGTGGCTAATTGTTGGGTGCACCGTGAATGTATAACTCGACCTTTGGCGGCTAACTGTTGAAAGGGTCGTGGGGTCTTTTGACCTCCACGCCCATCTTGGTTGCACTGCGAGTGTATAACTCGACATTTGGTGGTTAACTGTCGGGTGCACCACAAGTGTATCAGTATAACTCGACCTTTTGTGGCTAACTGTCGGGAGGGTCGTGGGGTCTTCTGACCTCCATGCCCGTTTTGGTTGCACCGCAAATGTATAACTCGACCTTTGGTAGCTAACTATTGAGAGGGTCGTGGGGTCTTTTGACCCCCACGCCCGTTTTGGATTGCAATGAACTGAATGCTTACCCGCTTTTATTGCCTTGAGCTCCATCAAAATGTACATTTTGAAAAACAAAAATTGTTTTTAAAATAAATACATAAGAAAATAAGTGAAGCAGACAACTTGAATAAGGATCATGAAAGAACCCTTAGAGCAGGCAACCACCAATGCAAACTAATATTTAGCTAACAACCTCGATAAATCTACTACATTGAAAGAGCCAGAAGGAAATTTTTTGCTTAGAAGCTACAATATCTCTACATATTTGGATAGGTATTGATCACCATCTATTGATTATTTTATCACTTATTTTTCTCTCCTCCCACTCGCTTTATCTGGCAAAACAATAATTTAATTAAAAATTAAGTTATTAATTAATATATGATCAATATTTGTAAAATATTAACAAAACAATTTTATTAAAAAAAATTTATTATTATTTTGATTAATAAATATATAATCTAATGTAAACATCTCTCTTAAATGACAAAAATAAAAAGTAAAACTTATGATTTTAACTGAATTCTACTACTTTACTTACACGATTTCTAATTCTCTTAACCCTTTGAGTTCCTCATTTGATTGTATAAATGAGATGATAGGAGATAAAAGTTGAAAATTGAATAAAATATTATAAGAATATAATTTTTTTTAATATAATTTTTATTTTTAAATTTTAAAAAAATAAATAACTTATTATATTTTTTGCAAGAAAAAGACTACTCTGCCACTCCAAATGTACCGCTTGGTAAAATGTTTTTTTTTTTACTTAATGATAAAGAAATTAATTTTAAATATATTCGTGTATTTTTTTTAACTTTTAAAAATATTAAATAAATATCAAATAAATATAAATAAATAAATAAAAATTACTATTGCAACTTTGAAAACATTATTTGGAATCAAAATCCCCTTTTAATTTTTCTGCAAATGTAGAAACCAGTCAAAGCCAATCACCTAAGGGTCTATTCAATTTAGAGCAGTGCTACTTAGGCCTGTGCAAAATGCCCGCTGGGCCGCACAACCCGCACAACCCGATTGGTTCGAACCCGTTAAAATCGGGTTGAGTAAATGTCGGTTTCATCATCTATCCAACCCGACTAATATCGGACAACACATTTGAACCCGAAAGTCGAAATCCATTGCAGTGAAAAAGAAAAGTCTTCTCCCACTGTGGAATCTGAGTTTGAAAGCTACAAATCAAATGCGAGGCATACGATGGGCGGAAACTAGAGCTACAAATCAAAAGAGTAATACCAAATTAAGCGAAAATCCACCAGCTTTTGCTACAAACGCTGCTCTTGATCCACGTCTTTGCTCTAAGCCACCTGTAGGTATCCTTGATTCCTTGGACTTTACCGAATTTGCTTGCTTGTGGTTCTCTCATGATGCTATCTCATGGGCAACTAGGATAGCCGAGGCACCCAAGACCCATTTTGAGTTCTGGAAGACTTTGTTTCCGGTGAGTGGAAACCTTGGTTTTGTTTGGTTGGTGAGAAAGTAGAGTGAATGGAAATGAAAATGAAGTTTTTAGTATGTATGCCTCTTTATGTGGTTTCGCATTTGATCATTTAGTTTTTTTTTTAGTAATCATGCATATATTTGTTTGAATTATGAAAAGTTAAGAAAATTGCCCTTTTGTTTGGCTACTGAGAAAGTTAAGAAAAAATAAAGTGATGTTTTTGGTTATGGGGGTTTTTTGGTTCCAAACATCCTTGAAGTCGTCATCTTTTTAGTTTTTAATGATAATTTGATGGGCTTGAATATTTGAACTTTTCCTTTGGTATTTTTTTTTATGGATTTTTTTTTTTTTGGATCATCAAATTAATATTATGCTGATGTAGATTGTGATGTTGAGCTCATAAACCTCACAATTCCGTTGAGCTCATCGTCAATCAAGTCTTTGAATATCGGAACCTGCACTTCGCCGATGGTTTTCTTTCCCAGAACGATACCTTCACAACAAAGATCGAACTTCAGAAAAAGATTATGCTTGCAGTCATCATCAAGAACCGAGATTTCTTTAAGATCAAAGTGCATCTCGTGATTCCACTCAGGATTTCCATCCCCCACTCTGTTCACTAGCATTTCTTGACGTTGAAGATGTTTTCGCTCTAGCTTCTTCGATTCATCATAGAAAAACGATTTTTTATGCTGTAGATTTTGTTTCTTCTTGGCCTCATCTTTGACCAACATTTTTTGACGCTGTAGATATTGTTGGTTTGGCTTTTTCTTCGCTTCATCACAGACAAGTTAGTGGTGGTGGGGTATCGGTGGTTAGAAAATGGAGAAGGGAAAAAGGAAAGAGGTGAAATGTCGGTTCTGAATTTTTTGACCCGACCTGCAAACATGTGGGTCGGATCGATTTAGTCTCTATTCTAAATATTTGCTGGTCGGGTCGGGTCTGTCCCAAAACTGGCTTCAGTGGATCGAGTTGCAGGTCTAGTGCTATTCATAAGCTTACATCCTGTACATCTACTTAAAAACATGTAATTTTACTTTTTTATCTTATTTTACTTATAAATATATCTGAAATTATTTTTATTATGTGAATAAAAAAATAAAATAATATATTTTTAAATGAATGTGTGAGATTTATGTTTAAATTTTTTTTTTCAATTTATTGATAATGACGAGATCATGATTTAGCTGGCAACCTCGAAATTCATCTTGGTTTGGTACGAACGAAATCACTATGCATACTCTTCTACCGAAATTATTTTAATTTTGTTTTACTTGATTAAGTATTATATATATATATATATATTTTAAATATCTAAATAATTTAAAAAAATGGTGAAAGAGAAAGTAAAATTAATAAAAAAAAAATTAAATGTTCGGTAACGTCCTTGATACGAAATTCTGAGGCCGACAAAGCTATGTTTCATCCGCCGCCACGTGCCCACATGGAAATTAAAGAGCGATTTGACACTTAAAAGGACGATAACAACAGGCTGTAACTGCGTAGTAAATAGGAGATTAGAGTTTCCTCACATTAATCAGATTTGGCTCTTTCTCACTTAAATAGCTCTAATTACTAATAACTACAAGCCAATCAAACAAACAAGGCCTACATACAAAAATATTGATGAATTCTTGTCGTGTACCAAAGCATGAATAGGAAAAATATATTAGCATTTGGGATTACATTAATAAAGTAAAAATAAAATTATTATTATTGTGTTTGAATATTAAACTGAATTGAATTAAAAATTAAATAAAATATTATTAAAATATTATTATTTTGAGATTTAAAAAATTGACTTATTTATTATATTTTATGTAAAAATTTAAAAAAATTATAATAATAAAAATATAAAATAAAAGTATGTGAGGTCCAAACTCACCTTAGAGTTAATAAAATATAAAAATATAAAATAAATATACAAAATAATTGTATTTGTACCTAATTTCTTAACGATTTATCTTCTAAAGTTGTTACTCTTTTAAAAAAATATTAATAAAGATACAAAATAAACAGAATATAAAGATTCTAGTACACCCAACAAAAATATCTCTACCATCATCTCCCTCTTAATTGTTCTTACTCTTTTTAGATTTGGTTTAAAATTTAAAATCATCTCAATGTAAAAATACACGAAAATACATGCTAGAAATCAGAATCTAAAATAGCAATATTAAAAACGAAAATGGTGAAAATATACCTGCGGAAGCCATGTTTCCAGAATGCATATAGACAGATCTTCTCCTCCTTGCTCCTCACAAAATATCATCTATCAATGGGGCAAGCTAATGGACATATGGAGAGGAGGAGGGACCTAGCCTCTTATAAAAGAAAACTAATGGAGTCCACCCATTAAGGACTCAAATCAATATGGGTCTATACAAATTCCATAATCAAGACCCTTGGTTTTCCAGGCCTACATACGTAATTATACCACAATATAAATAGGATATAATCCTATATTACTAAGGTGCAACAAACCCCAAATGATCACTCAACTTAGTGGGTTAAAACAAAATATCATTGTGAGCTATATATATGTCTAACCCGTTTTATAAAAGTGCAATCAAATGAAGCCCATATTTAAAATATTCTAACATTCTCCCACTTGGGCAAACATTGATTGCTATAAAAATAAAACTTGCTTTTAAAAAAAATAAAAAAATAAAAATGACTCTCGGGTTAGACTACATAGGTGGCCACACAAATACATAGCTCAAATGATAGCACCTTAGAAAACACGATCCGGTCCAACAAGAATATCAACATCGAACATGGAAATCGTTACACCACTTAAACGATGTAAGACCACTCCATAGTTACAAATGCTAATATCCTTATCGACATGGATCCCCATCCTCCGACCAATGTGGTAGTATGTAGTATGAACTTAGCACCAATGTGATCAAAAGCTGTGCTAATTCATATCAGTCCTCATAATGCTTCAAAATGAAGCCATGTCTCTAAAAGAGACTCATCTTATGTCTTTTGCCCATATATCTCGAGATCATAATGATATTATAATAAAAGACATAAGCCAAATGCATGCTCAAAAACTTAGTGTATGAATAGGGAATATTTATTATTATTGGAAAGGGGCTGCACCCTAAAACAAATGGGTTACCTACGTACCCTGTAAAGGGATCAAGCCAAAACGTAGTTCTTTACATAAGTAACTCCCACTAACCAAAAACATCAAAAGTTTCCACAATACCCATATTAGTAACATGTGTTTTAAAAACTTTAGGAGCAAGTCCCTTAGTCAAAGGATCTGCAATCATCGCCTCTGTATTAACATGCTCTATTTTTGTCTGTCCTTCTTTAACTCTATCTCTGACCACCAAATACTTGATGTCAATGTGCTTGGATCCACTAGAACTTTTATTATTCTTTGAAAAGAATACCGCTGCACTATTATCACAATAAATAGTAATTGGCCTCGAGATGGAATCAACAACTTTTAATTCAGAAATAAAGTTTCTTAACCAAACAGCTTGGATAGTAGCTCCATAACACGTCACAAATTCAGCTTGCATAGTAGAAGATGCCACTAGAGTTTGCTTAACACTCTTCCAAGAAATAGCACCCCCAGCTAGCATAAAAACATAACCTGAGGTCGATTTCAAATCATCTTGACATCCAGCAAAATCAGAATCTGAGTAGCCTACCACCTCAAGGTGATTTGAACGCTGGAATGTGAGCATGTAACCTTCAGTTTTCTTCAAGTATCTCATAACTTTCTTAGCTGCTTTCCAATGCTCTTGCCCTGGATTCGACTGAAACCTGCTAAGAACACTAACTGCATAGGCAATATCTGGTCTAGTGCAAACTTGAGCATACATCAAACTCCCCACAGCACTAGCATATGGTATGTTCTTTACAGATTCCCTTTCAAGTTCATTCTTGGGACATTGAGTTTTGTTGAACTTATCTCCTTTTATGATTGGTACATCACCAGGTGCACAGTTATGCATTTCAAATCTTTGCAGTACACGTCGTATATAAGCTTTCTGAGAAAGCCCCAACAAACCACGAGCTCTATCACGACATATTTCAATGCCAAGCACAAAAGAAGCTTCTCCCAGATCTTTCATCTCAAAATTAGCAGATAACATTTTCTTTGTTTCATGAAGTAGTCCCAAGTCACTGCTGGCAAGCAAAATGTCATCTACGTACAGAATAAGAAAAATAAAGTTTCTCCCACTGGTCTTGCGATATATACACTGGTCCACTGCATTTTCAACAAAACCAAGCGAAGTTACAACCTCATCAAACTTCAAATACCACTGTCGAGACGCTTGCTTCAGGCCATATAAGGATTTATTTAACTTACAAACCAAGTTTTCTTTTCCCTTCTCAACAAAACCTTCAGGTTGTCTCATATAAACTTCTTCATAAAGATCTCCATTCAAAAATGCTGTCTTTACATCCATCTGATGAAACTCCAAATCATAGTGCGCCACGAGTGCCAGGATAATTCTAAAAGAATCTTTAGACGAAACTGGTGAAAAAGTTTCATTATAGTCAATGCCTTCCCGCTGAGTAAACCCTTTTGCAACTAATCTTGCCTTCTTTCGTTCAACATTCCCTTTCGAGTCTAATTTACTTTTGAAAATCCATTTGTTGTCAATAGCTTTAGCATCTGGAGGAAGTTCAACAAGTTCCCAGACTCTATTCTTTTCCATAGAATTCATTTCATCTTCCATAGCACTTAACCACTTATCTGACTCAGAACATGTCAAGGCTTGCTTAAAAGTAACAGGATCAACTACATGCCCAATATTAAAATCACTTTCTAACAAATAGACAATGTAATCATTAGGCAATGCTGACCTTCTTTCTCTTTGAGATCTTCTGACTTGTGGCTCAGAAACTGACTCTACCATTGTTGGAATTTCTTCTTGTTGTTCAGGTTCTTCACTAACAATCTCAATTGGCGGAGAAACAGCTCTTTCCTGTATAACAGGAACTGGAACAACAACTGGATTAGGATCAGCAAATAACTCCTTCAATACAGAACTCCCACTGACACCAACATCATTTTCCAGAAATTTTGCAGTAATGGACTCAACAATTCTGGTGCCACGATTAGGACAATAGAACTTATATCCTTTTGATCTATCTGGGTATCCAATAAAATAACCAGGAGTAGATTTTGGGTCTAGTTTCTTTTCAAGAGGATTATAAATCCTAACCTCAGCTGGACATCCCCAAACTCTGAAATGAGCCAAACTTGGCTTACGGCCTGTCCACAATTCAAAAGGAGTTTTTGAAACAGCTTTACTGGGAACCCTGTTTAAAATGTACATAGCAGTTTTCAAAGCTTCACCCCATAGATATTCTGGCAAATTTGTTCTGCTCATCATACTCCTAACCATGTCCTTTAGAGTCCGGTTTCGTCTTTCAGAGACACCATTCTGCTCGGGTGTTCCTGGCATGGTGTATTGAGGCACTATTCCACACCCTTGTAAAAATTTTGCAAACTCGCCCATGTTTTGACCAGACTCATCATACTTCCCATAATACTCGCCGCCTCGGTCAGATCTTACAACCTTAATACTTTTCCCACATTGATTTTCTACTTCCATTTTGAATATCTTAAATTTCTCAAGAGCTAGAGATTTATCATTAATCAGGTAAACATATCCATAGCGTGAGAAATCATCAATGAAAGTTATGAAGTACTTATTCCCACATATGGTAGAAGATAAAGGTCCACTAATGTCGGTATGTATTAATTCCAAAATACCGTCACTCCTAGTAGAACCCTTTCTTGTGGATTTAGTCAGCTTTCCTCTCATACAGTCCACACATGTGTTAAAATCTGAAAAATCAAGAGAATGAAGTATTTCAACTTTTACCAATCTCTCCATTCTTTCCTTTGAAATATGTCCTAATCTCTTATGCCACAACATAGAAGATGATTCACGGATTAAAGACCTTTTCTTCGCTACATTGGTAACACAAGAGACTTCACCAAAAGAAGCCAAAGTCATTCTATATAAACCATCACACAAAAGACCATTTCCAACCAAACGGGAATCATAGAACAATTCAACTTTTCCATTGCCAAACTTAAAAGAAAAACCAGATTCATCAAGTTTTGATATAGAAATCAAATTCCGTCTCATTGACGGTACAAAAACTGTGTTCTCCAAAACAAGAGAAAAACCAGACTCCAAAGACAACTTTATTACTCCTATAAACTCGACCTTCACTTGAACTCCATTCCCAACGCATAAGCTTACTTCATTCTCACTTGGCCTCCGTTTGCTTACGAACCCCTGCAAGGAATTTGCAATATGAATACTTGCACCTGAGTCTATCCACCAAGAATTTAAAGGCACATCTACTAAAGAAGACTCAAAACAAACTAAGGCCAATGGGGTACCTGTCGAGTTCTTCTTCTTCTTCTCCAACCAAATTTTAAACTTAAAACAATCCTTTTGCCAATGACCCTTCTTCTTACAAAACTTGCACTGATCATTTTTCTTCACAGTTTCTTTAGAACCACCAGAAGTCTGACCTTCAAACCTTTTACTGTGCTGATTTCGGTGTGACTTATTTCCCTTGTGGAACTTAGACTTATGATTATGAAAGGACCCCTTGTTCTGTTGTGGTTGAAAAGCTAATTGCACAGTTTCAACGGTCTCACGACGCATCCTACACTCCTCTTGGGCACATACTACTATCAAATCATTTAAATCCCATTTATCTCGCTGAGCATTGTAAGCTACCTTTAGCTGATTAAACTGGCTAGGAAGACTATTAAGAACATGATAAACCAGAAAAGGCTCAGCTATGGGAATTTTGAGGGCTTCTAGCTTAGAGGATATATGTATCATTTTCATAATATACTCTCTAACTCCACTAGAACCATCATATTTCATACTCATCAGTCTATCCATCAGGTCTCCAGTTTCAGCTTTATCGGATTCAACAAACCTTTGTCCTATGGCACCCAAAAAATGCTTAGCATTATCACTGTCTGGAATAGCTCCCATAATAGAATCTGATATAGAACGCTTGATAATCTTAAGACAAAGTCTGTTTGCCCTATCCCACTCTTGATATTCAGCCACATATTTGGTAGTACTCTTATCAGTAGGTTTTGAAGGTTGGTCTTCTAGGACAAAATCCAATCCCAAAAGACCAAGAGCAATTTCTACGTCTCGTTTCCATCTCACATTATTATTCCCAATCAAAGTTTCAATAGCAGATAATTGACTTGAAATAGAGGAGGCACTCAAAACTGTGGAAACATGAAATAGTACATTTTATTTAATTATCATCCAAACATATAGCATGCAGTCAATAAATGATATCAAATCTTTCTAATTAATATGAGCTATTAATTAGACAATACATAATTAAGCTCGGAACCATATGAGCTTCATTACAATAAGAGCCTTGGTGCATCATTGTAAAGTCACGTTTGGGCTAACTAAACAACATGCTATAAGGTACTCTTAAAACATATCACAAAACTAATTAATAAAATCACATCAGTTTCAAAATACCATCACCTTTAGGCAGAAGGAAATTTCTAGACTAATGTAATCTCATTAATTAATTCACACAATTTTCTAAAATGTCACACACAATAACACATTTGGGCAAGATATTATGTGCAATAAATTAGAAAACAAAGATATCCTTTTTTAAATATCAATGAGTGTGCCACTTTGGCGGCTACCACCCACAAATATTTCAAAAATTTTATTTAAAGGAATAATAAGGATAATCTAAATGCCCATAAATTACAATCACAAAATGATAATAATAATCATCAACTTGATACAATCACAATTAAAATTTAAATGTGATTGTGATACTAAAACAGTGTGAATAGATCAAACATATAAGACAACAAATATGTCTAAAATTAAATATGAATTTGGAATGCATATGTATGAAATACTTAAAACAAGTCACAAAATTAACATGCATCCAAAACATGTTAAGAGAGAGAGTACACATATGCACAGATCATATAAGATACTGACTATTCACCACAAAAAATATTATAATATTCAGTACACTGTAGCTCACAGAAAAATGTGTAAATAACATTCAAAAAATGTAAAACAGTGTCTTATGTTGTTACAAAAAATTTTCAAAAAATATATATAGATTTAATAGGGCGAGTACATAAATTCTGGAAAAAGAAAACCAGAAAAAACAGTTTTTAATGTGCCGCACGGGCCGCACGCGCCACCTGCTGCGCGTGGGCAACGATCTGGCTGGAGGTGAATTCATCTTCAACCTCCAGCCGGGTCAGCAAGCGGGTCGCGGGTCTGAGAAACCGGGTCAACGGGTTTTAAACGGATTTTTCTTAATTTCTTGCAATTCTTGGATCAAAAACTAAAATTAATTTAGGGGAAACAATATATAGTGCCCGAAAAACACATATATGGTGTTTTAAAACAATGGGTATCAATATTTAAGGAAGATTAGACAAATTTCGAAATGGGTATTAACCCTAGTTTTGTAAAAACTCAAAACCGAAACACATTATCGATTAAACACATCTA
The DNA here is from genome assembly GCF_001411555.2 of Juglans regia. Taxonomy (NCBI): domain Eukaryota; kingdom Viridiplantae; phylum Streptophyta; class Magnoliopsida; order Fagales; family Juglandaceae; genus Juglans; species Juglans regia. The sequence continues at coordinate 20,276,349 of NC_049903.1, forward strand.
AAACAAGTAAATATCATTCCAAAAAACCGATCTTGATATGAGTTTGATCAATCGATTGTGTAATACGATTTTCTTGCCCAAAAATGGTTCCGAAAATTAAAACAAAAATGTAAATTGTGAAACCATAACAGTAAAGTTGCGGAAACAATGAAAAGAAAATAGAAACCCAACCAGATTGAAGATTTACAGCAAATAAATCCTACACATTTCATTTTGAGCGATCGATTTGCATAAATAAAATAAAACCGAAAATAGAACACCAAAAATTGCATCATCGCAAGATTCTAATCCTAGCATGGTGGCTCTGATACCAAATGTAAAAATACACGAAAATACATGCTAGAAATCAGAATCTAAAATAGCAATATTAAAAACGAAAATGGTGAAAATATACCTGCGGAAGCCATGTTTCCAGAATGCATATAGACAGATCTTCTCCTCCTTGCTCCTCACAAAATATCATCTATCAATGGGGCAAGCTAATGGACATATGGAGAGGAGGAGGGACCTAGCCTCTTATAAAAGAAAACTAATGGAGTCCACCCATTAAGGACTCAAATCAATATGGGTCTATACAAATTCCATAATCAAGACCCTTGGTTTTCCAGGCCTACATACGTAATTATACCACAATATAAATAGGATATAATCCTATATTACTAAGGTGCAACAAACCCCAAATGATCACTCAACTTAGTGGGTTAAAACAAAATATCATTGTGAGCTATATAAATGTCTAACCCGTTTTATAAAAGTGCAATCAAATGAAGCCCATATTTAAAATATTCTAACACTCAATTCATCTTAATTCATTATTATAATTTTTTTAAATTTTAATATAAAATATAATAAATAATTTATTTTTTTAAAATTTTAAAATAATATTAATAATATTTTAACAATATTTTATTATCTCAATTCAACTCGATTTAATTCAACATTTAAACACATCTTAATCTTATGCATTCGAATGGATTTTGGGTTATAGAAATAAATATACTTTTGAGGTGCCTATCTTCCCCTTCACTTTTTCAAAGTACATACGTGCTTTCTTTTGTTTGAAGTGCTTTTGTCCACTATCAAATTCCAGAATGCACAAGACGTGGGATTGAAGATTTCCAACTGTCTTTCCGATACAGTCAATGGAAAATATATATATATATATATATATATATTTTAAATATAAAAATATGGATTATTTTATAATAATAATCCATGTTAAAATATTCAACAACAATTAAAATAACAATAAATTATAAAATTTTTAATTATTTTCTTTCTCTTTTACAAATTCATTATTAGTTAAAAAAAATATTTAAAATAAATAAAAAATATTTAAAAAAATATAATATAAAAAAAAATAAATTGATGTATAATTTATTATAGAAATTAATATTTAAAATTTAAAAAAATTAATAATATATTTTAAAAGATAGAATAAATAAATTTTTGAAAATACTCTTAGGCACCTTGTTTGTGTCTGATAGGCAGCAACTGGTCAAGATAAACCAACTTGAGACATTTCTTTTGATTCTTAAACTCATTTTAATTTATTATTATAATTTTTTAAAATTTTAATATAAAATATAATAAATAATTTAATTTTTTAAAATTTTAAAATATTAATATTATTAAAAAATAATATTTTAATAATATTTTATCGTTTCAATTCAATTTAACCGTTCAATATCTAAACTTGTTACCAATATTATGAAGTGGCGACTATTCGCAGATTTGTCCACTGACCGGTTACCATCAAATGAATTTAGCCACTTGGCAGGCTTCGACGTAGTCATATTTGCAAGAAAAGATAAAAAGAGAAATAAGTAAATTTTTTCTCTCTCTCAAAATTAGTTAACTTTCATTCATTCATATTCTGTTTTAAGATTATATGGAGATCGAACTTGCCCGTTACTTTTTTTTTTCTTTGAAAATTGCTATTATGTCACTCTATTTATACTGTTCATTTTGTACGTGTCACGTAGCTTATTAAAAAAATAAAAAATATATTCAAATTAAAATATTATTTAAAAACACAAAAAGAGAACGATTGAAATCTTTAATTTTCTCTACCCTTTTTATATTTTTTTAATATACCATATGCTACCACATGGTCGTACTATGTCAATGAGATAAAATGAGCGGTATAATTAAGACTACATAGTATTATTAATTTTTTCATGAATGTACCAGGTCGACATAGTATTCGACCTCCAATCAAATTGGTAGGATTACATGGTGAGCAATAATATCTCACACTTGAGGGTGAGCACTTTGCTCACATCCCAGCAAAGTTACCACACCCTATCTCGGAACCACTGCAATGGCAACACCATAACTAGAAATGCCCATCTCAAAACCATCAAGTTGGAAGCATTCCCATTCAAACATATCATTTCATATATTTTCCCCTTACTTATTAACCCCCTTAACCCTCCACTCGCGCTCTTGTGCTCCTTTTTATAATAAAAACAAAATCGAAATTTTCATACATTTTTGGAAAATTGCAATAGAGAATTGCTTGGTATACAATGAGATTTGATAAAAGTAAACTCATAAATTAACGTACCTTAATATAGTACATTAGATTGTAAACTCTTTTAGTACAAAATAGAGTAGGCGTATTACATACATTAACAAAGCTAATTTATAAGTTTACTTTTATAATGTCTATTTGTTGATATAACGCTTTTTTATTGCAATAGGTTATACTCGAGTTTATAACAAGTATTCCAATAGTTACATATCAAGTTTGACCTATGCTAACAATAATAAGCAAAAATTCTATGAATCCATTGTGAAACATCAAAATATGAATGCAAATTTAGATACAATTTATTATGATTTCTTTTTTTGAAAGAAGAGGATATCACATTGTAATTTTATTAAGAATCCTCACTTCTAGTAGAAGATTATTGTGAAACATCACGTGACATTTTGGTGGTTACAAATATTCTAGAAAATCTGAATGTCATACCTTTCAAACCATTTATGGGGAAAAATCCATTAGCCATAGAATGTGATTCCCATAGAAGACATTGGCCATCCTTATTCTATCCCATTAACAATCCATTACTTTCCAAGCTGGAACACTAGCATTTGTTTCCAACCACGTGAATTTGATTATTCCATCTCAATCCTTTCGAAATTCACATTCCTTGAGGTGAACATATTTTTTTCTTGAGGTGCCATAGTGAATAAGAAAGAAGATATTATTTTGATTTCGGTCTCGTTTGGATAGTGAGTTGAGATAAGAGTTGAATAAAATATTATTATAATATTATTTTTTAATATTATTATTATTTTAGAAACTGAAAAAGTTAAATATTTTATTATATTTTGTATAGAAATTTAAAAAAATTATAATGATGAAGTGAAATGAAATGAAATACTTTTATCATCCAAACGAAAATTTTGATGCAAGAAGGTGGATGAAAAGAACAAAATAAACAATAGAATAAAACAAAATAAGTGATGAATGGATTATAGACAAACTTTGGTTTAAGCAAATGAAACTGGAAAGAAAATGGTTATATTTATAATATGAGGATAAGACCAAACATTATAATTTTTGTTTCATAAAAGTGAACATGCTTATTATAAAAAAAAGAAAGAAAAAAAAACATGCTTAAATAAAAATGGCTGTTGGATAAATAACAAATATGACTCTTGAATTTCTAAAATATAACTGCTGGACGGGTAAAATAAAGATATATATAACAAAGAAATAATAATAATAATAATAATAAATATTATTTTAATAAGTTAGCCAAATTTATAACTAAACTGATGTAAGATGTATTTGAAACAAATTAGCTAAAATAACTAATATGTATTCTTTAATTAAAATTTTGCTAAAAATATAGTCAAACCAAAGAGAATGCTTAAGGTTACGTTTGAATATAGAAACCCTTTCATCTAATTTCATCATTATAAATTTTTTAAATTTCTACATAAAATATAATAAATAATTCAACTTTTTCAAATATAAAAAATAATTATAATATTAAAAAATAATATTATAATAATATCTTATTTAATTTTTAACTTTCATCTAAAATCATCTTATCTCATCTCATCTTAATATCCAAATAAAACGTCTTTGTCCTTCATTAAATTTTTAACAATTCTATGTGCAGTCACTTTTATATATTTCTTGCACACACTACACTACTAATGTGATTAACTACGTCATTTTTTTTAAATATAAAATAAATATTTTGACTAGTTACATCAGTAAAATATATAAAAAAAAATATACAAAAGTGACCGCGTAACATAACTCTTAAATTTTGGCACTAACTCAAGTTGATTAGAAATTTTTTTTAGCTGTCGTGAAAGACACATTTTTACTGCATTGATTCGGTATGATGAAATTTGAAAAAAACAAATAATAATAATAATTAAATATTTTACAAATTAGGGTTTGTAAAGCATTTGCAAACAAAAGAATTCTTTATCATGGATAGAAACTTACTTTTTTTTTTTATTTTTTTCGAACAAATAAATCTATTTTAACTTTTAAGAGCATTTTTATTAGATTAGTTAAAAGTTAAATTTATTGAGTATTTAGTTATTAGACAACAAAATATACTGATAATGAATTAGCTAAATTTTCAAATATTAATTTAGTTACAATAACTTTTAAAATTTTTTCTAAATTTAAAGGTTACTGTATATATATCAAATATATATTTTATTAATTATTTCTCTCCTCCTTTCTTTCTATCACATATTTTATCACAATTGATATATTAATTTGAGTTAGTGATATATTAATTTAATAAGAATATTATTATTAATTAATATATAATAGGTAGAATAGTAAAATATGATAAAATAAAATAAATTAATAATTAAAAAAATTAAATATTTTTGAAATTATTAGTAATGAATAAATGTATAATTTTATATGGAGATTTGGGCTTCGTTTGGATCATCAACTCATCTCAATTTATCTCAATTCATCGTTACAATTTTTTCAAATTCTAACACAAAATATAATAAACAATTCAACTTTTTCAAATCTTAAAATAATAATAATATTAAAAAATAATATTCTAACAATATTTTATCATCTCAACTCAACTCAACTCAACTCAACTCAACTCAACTCACTTCAACATCCAAACTCAACCTTGATATGAATAACCAAAATCAAATTTATCTTATATTATTTTATTATTATATAATAAAAAAATAACTATTTCAATATAGAGATTTATGTGAATGAAATAGTCAAAAGTTAAAATTTTCTTATATTTATAAAAAATATCTTTTAACTTTGATTAATTCAATGAGAGTGCTCTTAGTATAAATGAATTTCCATTTTGATAAGAAATTATAAAAAAAGAAAAAGAAAATGATAGACAATTTTTTTTTTATAAGTCTTTACATAATCAAATTTTAAATAAGAGGTATTTTAATAAAATAATTTATAAAAAATTGGTATCATTTTATAGAAATATTTTTTAAATATAATTATATAAAATGTTGTCGACAGCTGAATAATAAAAGAAAGTAGTGATTTAAATGATTGGGCAAACGTCATATCGCTGTCTCTGAATGCACTTTGACTTTGCCTTATAAAAGCAGCATCATTAAGAAGAAGAAGAACAAAATCTTTAGAAAAGGAATAAAGAATAAAGAGTGGATTTTACTTTAAAAAAAATAAAAATAAATGATGGAACAGGAAAAACAGAAAGCAAGCACAAACAGAAACGAAAAGATGATGACTTTTTTGTGGGGAAGGAACAATCCTTGTAGCTAAGTGATACCGAGATTCTCCAGAATTCTTTTCTGGTAATGGGCGGCGGCGGAGCTGAGTGTTTAGACAAGGAATCTACGGAACGAACTCGTTTTGGAACTCGTTTTCGAACTATTTCCGGGTGGTTTCTCTTGCATAATAAGTCAAAAGTACGAAAATTTTGGAAGAAAGAATATAAAAAAGAAGTAGAAGCCGTACGGGAACGAACCTAGCTACTCGTCAATGACTCGAGAGCTACCAGCCTTCATTTCAACTAATCTTTTCACGTTCCATTCTAATTTCTTTGCTATATGAGGGAGCGTTTTTGTGAATGCTATTCTCATCTGTTTAAAGTTCCCTGCTTGATCGATAGGCTTAGATGGCTGAGATTAGGGAAGTTTTGCTCAATGACAAGAACAGGGTTGATTATTATGAGAACTGCCCCGGTTGTAAGATTGACCAGATGAAAGAAGACACGCATGGCATTCCTTTCAAGCATTTGTTCTTTGTCTTTGTCGTGGTTCTCGCTGCAGGTACTCCCGACCCTCTCCTGCAATGCGTGTGTTTGAAGCTTGTATTGTCAATTTAAGATTGTCGGTTATGCAGTAATAGCTAATTGGTTTTCTTTTGATAATGTAACGGTGGAATTACAATGTATTCTTGGTTCGGTTTGATCTCCCTATAGCATAAACGATTTATTTGGGTGTCAATAAACTCGACAGTAAAGTTTCTCATCGTGGTTTAGATGTTTCAGTTTTGTTGCATTATGGAATTGTTGAGGATGACAAGGAATTAGACAGTAGAGTTTCTGTTATTGTCATTTTTTGGGGTAAGGGTTCTATACATGTTATATTTTGTATGGATATGCATCAATACAAGATATCTTCTTGATGAAGTCACATTTAGTGTCGACAAACTTATTTGTGAAGTTCGGCGTTATCCAGACCTGTATAATGTTCTATTTCCTTTCCCAAGATTTTGATGGCTTCATTTGCCTTCAAAATAGCATATGCGCCAGTTTACTCGTACACTCATATAGAAGCTCAGAATCAACTTTGCTTGAAAAAAGATAAAATCTTTCTATGGCATAGAGCACTGTGTGCCTATCTAGTTTTAAGAGCTTTAATGACACCATATAGCTCTTCCCACAAAGCATGTTTCACTCCTGTGTGTATGTATGTGTATACATGGTTCTTTTCCTTCTAATTCTTTTTCTCCTGAATAATTTCACCATTACCTACTGCACTCCTCTGTGTGTGTATGTGTAGATATGGTTCTTTTCCTTCTAATTCTTTTTCACCTGAATAATCTCACCATTACCTACTGCTTTTCTGGTCTAAACTTTTGCAGCTTTGCCAATATCGTCTCTGTTCCCTTTCCTATATTTCATGGTAAGTATGTTACTTTGTGCTTCTTTTATCTTTATTCTAAAAACTAGGCCCAAGGCAAAATGAACAATTTTTAACTGTTAATTTTTAGTGATATCTTGGAAATCTTTGGTTCCCAAATAAAAAAATTTGAATTGAACCAAAAAATGGTGCTGTAAGTTCAGAGAGTTTGCTTCTTTGAGGGGTGAGACTGATAGTCCATAACTGCTAGTTGCCATATTGACTGAGTAGACACATATAGACAAAGCAATCACTTTTGGATCAGCATGAATCCTCTAACACCTACTAACTCAAGGAATTCTTTCTTCTAGGACAAGAATTACCAAATTTTCAATATTTTTCCAATTCTTTCTGGAATGAGGAATTACTTTGCCTCCATACTAAGTAAGGAAGCTCAATAAGGAGACTAATTCAAAATAGGAATTTGGGGCAACTTTCAACACTTATTACTTCTAGACTTTTAAGGGGTGTAACACCGATGAATACCACAATAAGTGGTTGCTTTATTAGCAACTTTAGTAACTCCCATGAAATCCCAAAACAGTTTGGGGTTTCAAAAGTGAAACCCCAAGATAAAATAAGTTAGGGGTATCGTAATGAGCCCTTAACCTAATTTAGAGTTTCGGATTGAAACCCTAAAATTGAATCAAAATCAAATGGAAAACAATTAATTTTACAAGCACCGAAGTTCAAACACAAACACCAATCAAACTCCACAACATCCAAAACACAACCCCATCCTCCATTGAAACAATCCCATCCTCCATAACCCATTGCTAAAAAAAAAAAAAAAAAAAAACCCAGAAAAGGGGTTCACTCTCGAGATACTTATAGAGAACAAAGATGTAGAGAAAATGGGTTTTGGGCCTCGGCGACAACATAAGTTGTGGCGACGGAGATGGTGACGGTGATGGCGAGTAAGAGAGTTGAGAGAGAGAGGCTGAGAGTCTAGAGTGAGAGGGTCTGAGTGAGAGGCTGAGAGGGCTAGGCTGAGGCTCGATACTGAGGGGGGGGGGACGGTTTCATTAACCCTATAATGAAATGACAAAACGACGTTGTTTCATTATAAATCTAATATCTATATTCGTGGGTCTGGCGGATGGGGGAAAACCTGGGCAGGCGGGCTGGCTGGATTGGGAGTTTGCGGGTGCCTGCCGCCTACCCCTACATGTTAGGATGAATTTTAAATAAGTGAGAACATCATTGATATTTTTATTGTTGTGCACTTTGCATCATCTTTTAACTTCTTGTGTACCCATTAGCCAACTAATAATTTGGTACATTTCATCCCTTCTGACTTCTGGCTGGAGAATGGTTGTTAGGCTCTTGTTATATATCTATACACTTAAGCAAATGCTTTCATACCCTTATATGCTTGTATAAGTTGTTTAGAAGTTCAGGAAAACAACTAAAGACTTTGCCAAGATCAATAAGCAGAATTGTATACTACATTATTTCTTGAAATCCCATAAGTATGCAATCTATTGATCAAGTCTCTATTTGATACATTAGGAAACAATATGAACTAATTTTAAATGTCAAGTTCCTAGCTTGTATTTAGGTGTTTTCTCTTGTATACTTCTTGTTTACTTGGGCTATGCCTATTTACTTGTCAATAAAATCTTCTTATTACTTAGCTTAAAAAACAAATGTCAAGTAGTAGTAGAACACAGGAATATTTCCTTTGTCTGTAAACAGGCCCATAAAAATTCATTTTGGTTTTTGTTTTCGAGTTAAAATACCAAAACTAGTACATGGAATTCTGGAATATGCTCTTTTTTTTTTTTTTTTTTTAATGTTTTTGGTGCTTTCAACTTGGCAAAGTTCTTATATGTAACTCCATTAAGGTAATCTTGCTGACTCCAAATCTATTCAAATTAATAGATCTCATGTACTTTCTGCAAGCTATTTATCCGTCATTTGTCACTGTTTTGAATTTGAAGAAGGTTCTTATTATTATTATTATTATTAATTTTCTATTTTTCCGAATACATGTGTCTGACCTGATTAGTTAACAAGGATCCAGAAACAATTCCATTTTTTTATGGAGTTGAATGTTGTTTCTGTTCTCTATTCTTTTTCTCTGAACTTACTTTAAGTTTGTCATAGTGAATGCTTCTACATAACATCTGCAGCTTTGTTGAACTCACAGCTTAGTTCCTACCGATTAGCAGTACACACACACACACACACACACACATTTTTTCTTATTTTCTTCTCTTTTATTTATTTGGAGGCCGTGAATATTAACTTTTTTCAGATAAGAGATTTCCATGTGGCGCAACGGGAGGAAGATATTGGCTATTATGCTGGTTATGTGGGTGAGCAGATTTTATATATGCATAACATAAATGCTTATGGTTATTTATTCTTAGGAGTTCTTTTTGATGCCCTTAGTTCTTAGTCTAACCCCCTCATTCCCTAAAGGATCTGCATTTATGTTTGGAAGAGCCCTGACTTCTGTGCTCTGGGGGATGATAGCTGATCGATATGGACGAAAGCCTGTAATATTTTTTGGCACTATTACAGTGTTAGTACTGCCCATCAGAAGCTTCCTATGTTGTAGAATTAATTAATAAAGTTCCACATGTTTCAGATATAATTTCCTTATTTCCCTCTGCTTCTGCTATGACGATTTCAGGGTTATTCTCAATACTCTTTTCGGCCTTAGTACAAACTTTTGGATGGCAGTTTCTACAAGGTTTCTTCTGGGAAGTTTGTGTGGTATTCTTGGCCCAATGAGGGTATGTCACTTGCCTTATTAATAGAAATCATACAAATGTCATCATTCCCAGTAAAACATGGCAAACTCAGCTATGGCCATACAGCCTCAAGCACCATCCATCTGCAGTTAAAGCCTCATCTGTACATCACTATCAAGATCTCGGATTGGCCTTGTTTTTACTATTTTATAATCATGGGTTTCTACTCTGATCTTACTTTATCCTGAAGTGCTTTTTGCATTTGCTTGTGATTTATTCATGAGCTGTTGCCAGTTTGTGGCTTGATGGACTTGCTACTTCTAACTATATTGGAGCATTCCTAGCTGTTGCATTTTTTTTAGGCCAGGATGGCCATTTGGCCTGCACTGGTTTTGCTGCTTGGGTGTCTTACGACACAATTAACCATATTGTTCTACATATAGCTGATAAGCACTGCTATTTTTATTGTTGTGCAATTTACGTAATTGGATTACATGTTAATATATCAAGTTTTTGTCTATAACAAGGCATACGCTTCAGAAATTTGCCGTAAAGAATATCAAGCTTTGGGAATGTCAATTGTAAGGAATTTTCCCCCTCTTTTGTAGTGTTTTGGACTATGAAGCATAATAGTGAAGGAGTTTTCTTTTTCCTTTTAACAGATTAGCACATCATGGGGTATTGGATTAGTCCTCGGTCCAGCTGTTGGAGGTTTTCTTGCTCAGGTACTTTATTTGGTTATTTATTTATTTTATTGATCATCCTTTTGATTATCATCCTTTTATTATCTCGTGATATGACATCAAATGATTGGGAGGTAATTAAAATATAACCAATACTATTTTCCAATCATTTGATGCCACATCAAGGGATGATAAAAGGATGATCAATTACATTTCTCATCAGGTATTGCCATAGTTATGACAAACAGCAAAGAAGTTTCCAGAATGTGTGTTGTAGCAAGAAACTAACAAAAATTATGTGTTGAGTTGAAGGACAAATTGCATTAAATGGTCAGGGATTGATTTAAAATTTCAGAGTTGTATATATTTGTCCTGGTAAAATTGCCCAGCCATTTGGAGTGTCTTGTCCTATCAATGAACCCTGGTGGATGCAGTTATGCCCAGCCATTTGGATCTATATCATTACAGTTCAAAGCACTGGAAAGTGAGGCATATCTTATAAGCTGTTGTCCTTTAGCTGTTCTCATTTTGTCTTGGCAAGTTATTCGAAAAGCATATGCTGGTTTAAAACATAGAAGTTTGTCATTAATATATTTTTTATGGAAATTGGGATTCATAGATCTTGTATTTGATATTTTTTTGGGTAACTAAAATGGAATCCATATAATAATTTGAAAATCTAAATTCAAAAGTAGTTTAACTTCTGATTATGTGGAGGGGGGGATAAAGAAATGAGTTGGGCAGGTATGATCAGTTAGGGGAATGCCATGGTGCATTGGAGAAGATTTCAACATTACCGATTTTTGAGCAAAAGCTCATTGCTCTTTCTTTTGCCCAGGGTACCTATACATGGTCTATAAACAAAATGTGCCTTCTTTTGTCCTCAATCGATAGAATCCTCCTTTCCCCTGATTGGGAGGCGAAGTCCGCTGAAGTGGTCTAATGCAGACTTCCAAAACTTTGCTTGCATCACTTTCCTGTTCTCCATGGTTGCAAGCATTTTCAAAAGATTAAAAGGTACTTTAAGTTAGAGAACATATGGCTGAAATCTAAGGGCTTCATGGAAAGGGTGAAAGGGTGGTGGGCTTCATAATGCTTTTAAGGTTGACCAAGTTGTGTCCTTGGTTGAAAACTCAAAACTCTGAAAGCCAATATTGAAAGTTTACAACGAGCAAGCATTTGGCCATATGAGAAGACAAAAGAAGATCCTTATGGATTAATTGAGCACTTTTGAAGCTATTGAGGAGAGAAGTGCATTAGATGTTGAAAAACTTAGAACGGCTTCACTAGTAGTGAGATGAAGAGGCTTATACTTCCAGAAGAGATTAGCTGGGGACAAAAATTAAGGGCCTTAATGAGTGTGATAGGTGCACAAAGTTTTTCCACCAAGTGGCTAATTTGCATTGATGAAGCAATTTTATAGACTTCTTGAGTGGGAATGACATAGACCTATCCAACCATCATCAGATTATTGATCACATAGTGCATTAGTTTACTAGAGATTATATACTTAACAGTTCAACTGGAGACCCAAGTTGGATGGCTTGGGTTTTAAGGAACTAGAAGCAGAGGCGGCGGTTTAATAGAAAATTCCATTTGAGGAAAACAAAATTCATGAGGTAGTAAAAGAATTGAATTAAGATAAAGCCCCAGAACCGATGGATATTCTATAGCTTTTTTCCAAGATTGTTGGGAGGTGGTGAAAGTAGACTTTGTGAGAGTTTTCCATGATCTTCATTCTAAGGGAAGATTTTCTAAAAAGCATGATGCAATATATATAATCCCATATCCCAAAGAAGGCAGGGGCAGTTTATATTAAACACTTAAGACATGTAAGTCTTAATGCACGGGGTTCTACAAAATCATCAGTAAAGTCCTTGCTAATTGGTTGAAACCGATGGTGGAAAAGATTATCTGCCTATCTCATAATGATTTCATCTGGGGGAGGCAAATTTTAGACTCATCTCTTATTGCAAAGAAAGCTTGGATAGCAGAATAAGATCAGGGGAATTGGGTGTTCTTAGTAAGTTGAACATATGAAAGGTGTATTATCAAGCCAATCGTGAGTTTCTATTGTATTATATGGCTTTGAGAGAAGTGGTGCAGTTGGATTGTTTGATGCATCTCCACAATTCGCATTTTTTGGACAGCCATCCAAACCGTATAGAGTGTATTTTCATCACCTTTTTGATGACACAGCTTTGTCGCTTTTTTGGTTTTAAGAGGGACATTGATGAAAAATTGTTGGAATTCTTATTCAAGGGTGCAGCAGATCTGAAGAAGAAAACTCCTTTGTCTGGGCAGATTGATACGGAAAATATTCAGCTCAGTTTTTTAAGGAATTTAGAAGAGAAAATTGACGAAATTCCTTTGGAATTCTTTTCTGATTCTGGCTTAGGGTTTGAGAGCAACAGAGGGGCAGCAGATCTAGGCATAGGCTAGGGTTTAATTTTATAGCAAAACCTGACTGAAGAAATGCCTAGGCTACTACCAGTTTTTGGGATTTCTTTTTGGCTCTATGAACTATTCAATAAATGGCAGAACTTACAAAAATAAGGATCTGTTTGCTGGATTAGGTGTTTATGTCTTCTACAGCTCCCAATTGTTCTCCATAGATCTGAATATTTTTGGAAATATTTACATCCTTTTTTTAACTTCTCCACAATCCAAGGCAGGCCAAATCTCTCCCATAATTATCTCTTAATAAAATAAATCAGCAAATAACTAATGAGAAGATAAAAAATTCAGACATACACGCATATCACAAAAGGAACATACTTAAGGTAGCACTTAACCTAATTCTACAAGCCAAAAAGGAAACCCTAATTTTCTGGGCGCAACACCCTCCAAATAAATCCCTTCTCTTCTATATCCTCGTACTTTTATACCTAAATCTAGTTGCTTATATAGTTTGGATTGCCATTTACTATTTGTTTATTTCTATTTGCAAAGTATTATCTTCCAGTTGCTTTTTTAATGTGATATTTTATGCCCAAGATTCAATAATATGTTTCTAACTTTTCAAATAGTAGCAAGTTTATAAAAGAGTGTAAATGTAGGTGGAGAGGTAAGGGTGGGGACAAGGACCTGAGGGGAGGGGCGCAGATTAGATATCCCCGTAAATTCCTAACTTGGGGGATGGGGGAAATTTTGCTTTGTTGGGATAGGGTTGGGGAATGGGGTTCCCAGGCCTCACCCTAACCTGTGATAATCTGTCATTTTACTTCATTCTGAGGGAATTTGGCCAACTAGTGGATCCTCCATTAATCTTGTCTAGCTAGGCATTGTTTCAACCTGAATTGTAGAAACAAGCTTCTTAAACTCAGATAGCAGTGCCTCTTCCACTTTTTTTTTTAAAAAACAATTGTGGACGACAAACTTTAGTTGCCTGCTTTTATTTATTTTTCGCCACGAAATCAAACATACTGAATTTTCTGTGGATCATTGATGTGTCAGCCTGCTGAGAAATATCCACAGATATTTTCTGAAGAATCTCTGTTTGGGAGGTAAGCAATAGCCTTTCTTCTTTATCATTACTTTTATGCTTCTCTGAAACAATTTTTTTTCCATCCTTTTTGCTTAATTGGTGAAGCATAAATTATATTTGTAGGTTTCCATACTTATTACCTTGCCTTCTCATATCAATATTTGCATTGGGAGTATCTATTCTATGCTTTTGGCTCCCGGTAAGTGATGATATCCCAATTTACAGCCCTTGATCGATTTCCCACCTTCATAATTGTACTGTAGTTTGTTGTTGTCAGTGGTGGTGTTGCTGTTATTCTCACTACTACAATTGCTACAACTAGTATTTAGGGGTAGCGCCATTTAAGATCACATGTTTAAAGGGGCTGGAAACTCATCTGTTTGTGAGAATTATTGTTATCGGGTAATAGCATGTGCAACAAGGTCGGCCAAGTCTATTTTGTGCTGACCAGAAAATGAATACCACAAATAGCCATTTGTAATTTTTGGGCTTCCACCATAGGGTAGAGAAGTTGGGTTGAAATGCTAATTGATGTATCATAGAGAAATAAATGTTAGGGAATGTCTTGGTTTTCTACTTCTATGTCAAATGAATAGCTTATCAAGCTCTGTAATTTTGTTTGGTCATGAAAAGGCATGTTCAATTACAATTTGTGCTTCCTAATTGTCAGCATGTTGATGAACGTAACTGAATAGTGTGAGAGTACCCTAATTTTGGAAGGATATTTCTGATCTATAGAATACTACTGGCACTGCAATACATTTTGTTGATTCCTAGCTTTCTTCTTATCAATGACTAAAAGGGACAGAAGCTATGCCAGCATAGCGTAGGTATTGAAATTAACAAGGCAACAGTTAGACATTACTTATTATGTCATAAAATGTGTCGGATAATTCTTTTAGCTAACTAACAACTATGCTGCCAAACTGGTTGGCACATGGATCATAATGTTGCCAGCACCACAGCAAGTTACAGGCAAACAATATGCATTTCCTTTCTTAAGGACGTAAAGGGATACTTATGTCAAGAAATGCATATGCCTGGTGGTGAATTCTTAGCCACCTAAATTTTGATTTATGCCATTTAATTTAAAAGTATTCTATATTTATAATCCACGCATGTTGCATGCAATTTAAGTATTTTCATATTGCTGAGATGTTCCCTTTGTCGTTTTAGTTATTGAAGGTTGAATTATAATATGGAATATCAAATTGCATGGTTAGTGTGTGAAAATTCTGGATTATAGGAAACGTTACATATGCATACTAAAGACAATGAAGAGCTTGAGGACTCAAATGATGCAGGAGAGGCCACGATTAATGGGCCTGATGGGAAACAAAATATGAAAAAGTCTGAGAAGTATCCACCTTCTCAACAGAGCCTGCTGAAAAATTGGCCATTGATGTCATCTATCATTGTATACTGTGTTTTCCAACTTCATGATATGGCTTATACAGAGGTAATATTCTCTTCTCGAATTTAATTGTGATTCTTTTTGGTACTAACTAGTTCGTTTTTGGTATTTATCCATCCTGGTCTTCAGATTTTTTCATTATGGGCTGTTAGCCCCAGGAAATATGGGGGACTGAGCTATTCAACTGCAGATATTGGTGAAGTTCTTGCAATGACTGGTAATTTGGCTAGATAGTATGTTACAATCATGTGACTTTTTTTCCCTTGGCAGTCCAGTATTTGGTCTCCTAGCCCTCTCAATTATATGAAGAGTTATGATCTCATACTCTTGCTGCAATTTTTGTCCTTCTATTTTCTGTTTTCTTTTATTCTTTACAAATATACATAGTCAAATGAAAGTAAGGGAAGAGTGATGCATATAACTTGATCCTTGAAAATGTCAAAACAAGAAAAAAAAAACAATAAAAATGATACTATTAAACTTTTACACAGTTGATACAATGAACCTCTAAAGAGGGAATACATCAAGATTACAATAATAGTGTTAGAAACTCTCTCTCTCTCTCTCTCTCTCTCTCTATAGATCTATTTGCTGGAATAATCAGAAAATTATATTTTTAGATCCTAGGACTAATACCTCCAAAATGTTATCCACCATTCTATAATAGTCAAATATTGGTGACTTCTTATAGTTGAACAAAGGAGAAAAGAAAGAGAAGATAGAAGATTAGTGAAGAAACAAGATGGATGAGTGAGGGAGGGAGGGAGGGAGGGCTAGCTAGCTGAAAGAGATGACCTGAAGTTAGGTTCCCGCACCTCTAAGGTACTGTTTATACTAGAGAAGGAAAGGTACAGTTAAGTAAATGCCATTCAATTTGATAAAGACAATTTTGGGAATATCGCTCATCAACACTCCCCCTCAAGTCATGGTAAAGATACCCCACATGGAAATCACTCCATCGACCCTCCCCCTCAAGCATCTACGAGTTTTTCTAGTGTTCTACAGATTAAGCGCATCCTTGTCATAATGCAATCTCATAGGATCTTTAGCATTGTACCCAAGTTCGTTTAATTGTATTTTCAGTGATAATACCTCACATATTTTGTATGCCATGGCTTTGAACTTAGCTTCTACAAGGGATCTAGCAACCATATGCATGCGTATAAGATTCTATTATCAAGTGATTATTTGTAACCTTTTGTCAGCTGAGGAATCAAATAAACTACTTCCATATGAGACTCACACAGTGAATGCCTAAACTGCTAGAATCTTGTAAGACTAATAAGACTGCTCTGATAGTATTTTAGACAATAGAGAAAAGGAAGAGAGAAAGTAAGAGGATGAAGGGGACGAGGAATGAAAGATAAAAACTGTCAAGAAACCAGAGGACCGCAACTATGGTTACCAATCCACAGCATATTTTCATGCTAATATGCCAGTGATCTAAATATCAGAAATTGTAAAACAGAGGGATATGATCAATAGCATAAACACTATTATTGAGCTAGATGAACATTTCATTGAAGAAACCCTCAAAGTAATGTTGCCAAACGTAATTGGCATTGGCAATTAGGGCCGCCACAATAGCCACCTAGTATTGGTGAGTCTCGAGATAGAAAACTCTCTAGTAATCACCAGATCTCTAGAAATCGATGCCTCAAATCACCTCTGTTTTGTGAGACATAGATGTGAGATTCATGAAGTAAAAATGGATGGTGGAAATTCTGCTACGTGACTTATTTTTTGTTTGTCCTAAAGGTTGGATCTTAGTCGAGGTTGTAGTTTGAAACAATTTGTAGTTTGGAGTGCGTAATGCAAAATGGAGGGTAGTTTGATGGGGCAAAGTATAATTCTTTTCCTAATGATTCACTTAATATTTTAGAATTTCCTTTCACATATGGGCTTAGTCTCTCCTTCAATAAGTAGAGTCGTTATTTGAATTCATGGTCATTGCTCGAATACCAAGTCAAACAATGGGGGAAAAAGAAAATGGAGAAGATTGGTGAAAACTACAGATGCGAGAGTGCGGAAAGAAAGACAGGCTGTTAGAAAGAGAGGACCTAGAATTAGGAATCCTCCTCCACTAACTAATTATTTTTTTTGAGTAGAAAGGAATGGAAATATGAATGTGCCTCTATGTAATAAAGGAAAATATTGGAAATATTACAACTCATGGAAACTTATGGCATGATTTGGTTCATCTCAAATTGATTTCACTTGAAGATAGCCATTCGAAGTCAGCCACAAAGTGTGATAGGGAACTTAAAAGGTAACTTGTTCCATCAATTATGATGTAAAGGAAGGGAGTGGCGGAAGGGATAGATCGAAAGGGAGGGGCATTCTATGTCCAAATGAAGCCTAAGATTTTATCTTGGAATGTACGGGGGCTCAATGATCGCAATAAACGCCTTCGTATAAAATCTTTATTGAGAATGTGGAAGGGTGATGTGGTGTGTTTTCAAGAAACAAAGTTGCGTTTTATTGATAGAAGAATTGTGTGGAGTTTATGGGGGTGCTTGTATGTGGGTTGATCTTATTTAGCCTCTTGGGGAGCCTTAGGCAGAGTATTATTAATGTGGAATAAAAGAGTGGTTGAGGCGATTGAGGAATGTATTGGAGATTTCTCAGTGGCGACTTTATTTAAAAATGTTGTTGACGGATGAGAATGGGCATTTGTAGGCTCCTATGGTCCTAATGTGGATAGGGAGAGGAGAATGTTGTGGGAGGAGTTTGCGGACATATACTCACTATGGGATGTGCCGTGGTGCATGGGGGTGATTTTAACATTACTTGCTTTCCAAGCGAGTGATCAGGGCATTATCGGAACACTGTGGCTATGAAGGAGTTCTCTGAGTTCATTTTTGATCTGGATCTCATGGATCTCCCCCTGGTAGGGGGCAGTACACTTGGTCAAATGGTCGAGTGGGTCAAAATTGGATAAATTCCTTGTCTCTCCGTCGTGGGAAGCCCACAATCCGGATGTTAGTCAGAAACAGTTAGCCTGAATCAGCTCAGATCATTTTCCTATATTACTAGATTGTGGGGGCATTCACAGGGGTCGTCGGTACTTCAAGTTTGAAAACATGTAGCTAACATCGGATGGATTTGTGAGATGGTGCGTGCTTGGTGGTCATCGTATCAATTTATTGGTACTCCAAATTTTATTCTTGCAGGCAACCTGAAGGCATTGAAACAAGACCTGAAGAAGTGGAACTTGGAAGTTTTTGGCTACATCGATGATCAGAAGTCAACATTGTTGGAGGAATTACAGGAACTAGAGGGCAAGGAAATATTGGGAGATAATTAGGAGGAGGCGTTATTGAGGAAGGGCACGGTTGTGGTAAATTTTGAGAGAGTTTTGTTGTCGGAAGAGATTTCATGGCGCCAAAAATCCAGGGCCCTTTGGTTGAAAGAAAGTGATAAGTGTACGAAGTTCTTTCATAAAGTGGCCAATTCACATCTGCGTAACAAGACTATTGAGTTGCTACATTTAGGTTCTCAGGTGCTTTCTTCTCCCCATGAGCTAGAAAACCATATTGTGCCTATTATGAGACCCTTCTCTCAGAAACGGTTTCTTGGAGCCCGAAGCTCAATGCATTGCCTTTTGAAGCAATTGATTCTCAGAGTGTGAGTGTTTTGTAGAGACCTTTTGATGAAGAAGAGATCTACAAGGTTATCTCTGGGATGGCTAAGGATAAAGCACCAGGCTCGGATGGTTTTTCTATGGGTTTCTTTCAAACTTGTTGGGACATAGTGAAAGGTGATGTTTTGCAGGTCTTTAGTGAATTTCACTCTTTTCAAAAATTTGAAAAATCCCTTTACGACGTTCTTTGCTCTCATTCCTAAGAAACATGGGGCTTCAATTATTGAGGATTTCCATCCTATAAGCCTGGTTAGTGGTGTTTATAAGGTTATTTCGAAGGTTTTAGCCACCAGCTTAAGCCCTGTGCTAGGGCATATTATCTCCAAGCCTCAGAACGCATTTATCCGTGGGAGACAAATCCTGGATTCAGTGCTTATCGCAAATGAATGCTTGGATCATAGACTGCGGGAGGGAGGGTTAGGTATTCTTTGCAAGATTGACATGGAAAATGCGTTTGATCATGTGAATTGAGATTTCCTTTTATACTTGCTTGAAAGGTGTGGCTTTGGGAATAGGTGGATTTCCTGGATGTGTCATTGTATTTCAACTGTCCGGTTTTCAGTTCTCGTTAATGGTACACCGGCTGGTTTTTTTGATAGTTCTCGGGGTTTAGGGCAGGGAGATTCTCTTTCTCCGCTTTTGTTTGTTATAGTTATGGAGGCTTTAAGTCGGATGGTGCAGGCTGCTGTTGGTGGAGGTTTCTTATCAGGTTTTCAGGTGGGCAGTGGGTCTGATGGCGCTATTATCATTTCACACATTCTTTTTGCAGATGACACCTTAGTCTTTTGTGAAGCGGATAATAGCCAGATCTAAATCTTACGAGCATTGCTACTTTGCTTTGAAGCAGTGTCAGGGCTTAAAATGAATTTTGGTAAGTCTGAGATGATTTCCGTGGGTGCGGTCTCAAATATCCTTAGTTTAGCAAGCCTTTTGGATTGTAAGGTGTCCTCTTTACCAATAAAATATTTGGGTCTTCCGTTGGGTGCAACTTTCAAGGCTAGAGCTATATGGGATGGAGTGGTGTAAAAGATAAAGAAAATGTTGGCTGGTTGGAAACGGGTGTATTTATCGAAAGGGGGTTGTCTCACTCTTATCAAGAGTACCCTTATTAACCTCCCCACATATTTCTTGTCTCTGTTTCCTATGCTTGTAGGGGTGATGAATAGGATCGAGAAACTCTTTAGGGCATTCTTATGGGGGGGTTTGGGGGAGGAAAAGAAGTTTCATCTGGTTAGTTGGAAGACAGTATTTGCCCCAGTTGTTTATGGGGGGCTGGGAATGTGTAATTTGAAAACTTTTAATAAAGCTCTATTGGGAAAATGACTATGGAGATATCACTTGGAGGGAGGATCATTGTGGAAGGAGATTATAGACGCTAGATATGGTGCTACTTGGGGTGGTTGGTGTTCCAATGAAATGAGAGGGGGGTATGGAATGGGTTTATGGAAGTTTATAAGAAAGGGCTGGCCTTGTTTTGAAAAACAGATTCGTTTTGTAGCCGGTGAGGGCAATCATATAAGTTTTTGGCGGGATGTGTGGTGTGGTGATCATGCATTGGAAAGGGCTTTTCCGACTCTCTATCGTATTGCAGCTAATAGGGAGGTTTCAGTGGCAGATATGTGGTTATTTGTTCATGGTTCTCATTAGTGGAACATTCTTTTTAATAGGGATTTTCATGATTGAGAACTATCTAGTGTCTCAGATTTTTTTAGTCTATTATACTCCATGGGGACTCCTTTGGCACAATTTGATAGTTTGAAGTGGAGGTCTAGTAAGCACAAAAAATGTATTGTTAAGGCGTATTATAACATTTTGGTTATACAGGACCATAATCCGTTTCCCTGGAAGAATATTTGGAGGTCTCGTGTACCTTCTAAAGTAGCATTTTTTGTATGGAACGCTGCTCTTGGGAAGATCTTGACTACGGACAATCTGGGAAGAGAGGATGTGTAGTGATGGATTTGTGTTGCATGTGTAAAAAGAATGGAGAATTTGTGGACCATCTCTTACTACATTGTGAAGTAACAAGGGTGTTGTGGGATGAGATCTTTCAAATGATTGATGTTGCTTGGGTTATGCCTTTGAGGGTGGTGGATTTGTTGGGTTGTTGGAGGAAGATGCAAGGCTGTCAGCAAGTGGCAGCAGTGGGGAAGATGATCCCGTTGTGCATTATGTGGTGTATTTGGTGGAAATGAATGCACGCTGCTTTGAAGATAAGGAACGTTCAATAACTGAGCTGAAGAATTTCTTTCTCGACACCTTAATGCTTTGGTTTTCCGTTATTGTATTAAACGGGGACAATGCTCATGATTTCTTGTCTTTAATTTCTCATACTTAGAATGTCTTTAGGTGTTCTTCTGTATACTTCCTGTGTACATGGCCTATGCCTATTTCATTCATATCAATAATATCATTTCTTACTTATAAAAAAAAAAAAAAAAATTCACTCAGATCTATTTTCCAGTGCTTCCAATTAATTGATCTCCCACAAAATTGGGGTACAAAAATCTTTCCATATCTTCACTCTGCTTTAACCAGTTGTTCGCAATAAAATTTCCTCCCTTTATTACACTGCCTTCTAATTAGAAAATGTAGCCATATCTTGAGTTATCTGCACTCAAAAAACAGCTGCAACAGGCAGAAAACTCAGATCTATTTTCCAGTGCTTCCAATTAATTGATCTCCCACAAAATTGGGGTACAAAAGTCTTTCCATATCTTCACTCTGCTTTAACCAGTTGTTCACAATAAAATTTCCTCCCTTTATTACACTGCCTTCTAATTAGAAAATGTAGCCATATCTCGAGTTATCCGCACTCGAAAAAACAGCTGAAACAGGCAGAAAACTCTTTGATGTTTACAGTTAAAACTGTCTCTCTCTCTCTCTACACTTAACCCACAAATGACAGGGCCTGAGCACAATGTCACGGATTGTAAAGACTACAGATCTTATTTTGGCCTAAAAATATTGGCTTTAAAACATCATGATTGTGCAGCAAAAGGAAAACCTTCACCCTTTCCTCAAGTCCGTCGGGGGACTAACATCCCTGTCAAATACAGTGCAAGAAATAACTCATTTTTCATCTAAACATTATCTGATTATTTGGTACCTAACATTCAAATGCATATCTGTCATCTTAGTATAGTTTACATATGATTGGTATTACGTATTAGATATTTAATGGCTGCCTTTTCTTTTGGAAACTATCAGGTTTTGGGCTACTAGTCTTTCAGCTATTTGTATATCCCTTGGTGGTGAGAATTTTTGGGCCCATCATGGTATCTCGCATTGGAGCAGTATGTCTTTAATGAACTTTCTTCTATGTATCATTCTTTTTTATCTGTGCATGAGGAATATCAAGTTCTCGCTAACTGGTACTTGTTGATTTCCTATGAAGGTTATTACCATACCATTGTTGTCAAGTTATCCTTTTATAGCTATGCTTTCTGGCCTCAGCCTCACCATATTGATAAACTGTGCGTCTATAATGAAGAATGTGCTCTCTGTAAGTATATGCTCAAAGTGGAAAGTTTACTTCAGTTTTATGGTCATGCTCAGTAGAAACTTATCTTACAATTTCCCACATGCTACAATATAATTTTGGAACGAGTATTGCTACTTGTAACACCACCAGCGTAACACCCACATCACACCACTGATGTGGCAGGCAATTATTTGAGGTTGTGGTTTGATTTTTGAATTTCAAAGTCTTTATGTCTGTTTATGTAATTTATCTTTTTATCTGAGAATGAATCAATAAATATTAAACTATATAGTCAGTAACACAAGCATGAGAGTGATAATGGCCGTATATTGAATTATTTATTAGCAGTTGGGTATATATATATATATATCAATTAAAAAGGGTTATTCCGTCCTTAATTTTTGCAGGACTTTTTTTTATAAGTAACTTTTTATTTTTTTTCAGGACTAATGAAATTACATTTTTCTAAGATTTTCTTCAAAAGTAGTCAAACATCCAAGCACATGTATTTTTGTATATGTCTTGCTTTATTATATTTAGTTAGAATATTTCACCCTTCCAAAGGTAGCTGAGATGAATAATGCATGCGCATATATTCATCCCCCATCTTATGATTACTTATGATTTGTTCCATTACTATAGAGGGATTATCCACCAAATTCATGTTGAAGGACCTTAAATGTATTGATGTTAATGTTAGTATGCATGAACTTGCACCAACACCATGCAAATCAATGTTTTGAATACCGTACCGGAAGCCGTACCGGTCAAGGCACTGGAACGAAATATTTCGGTACCGGTACCGTTTCGTGTACCGTTTCAGGATAGTCGATATATGAATAAATTATATATAAATTATATTCTAAAATAATAGTCTACATATGAATAAATTATATATAAATACATATATATATAAATTATAAATAGTCTAGTCTGAATTGGGGGTCAAAAAATAAGCTTGTAGTTTAAAAAATGAAAAAAAAAAAAATTGAAGGTAGAAATATTGGCCGGTACAGGCCAAAATTGAGTCCGGTACGGCATGTACGAAACGTATATGGTATCTGTACCGGCCCAGCTGCCGGTATGGCAAATATTGGCCGTACCGGCCGGTACGGTACAAGATCCAAAACAGTGATGCAAATCCCCAAGCAGGTAGGACCTGGTAATGTAAACATTCATGTGTAGACTCGTGCTTAGCAGCAAATGCATAAAGATGATATGGTACTTTTTCTAATAAAGGAAAAATACTTAAATCTATCTTAAGACTCTCCAGTAAACATTTTATATTACTTGAGATTTTTCTGTTCCTATATATAAAGTTGCTCTTACACATTCAAACATAATCAGGTGTCCATTACTACAGGGTTGTTCCTTCTGCAAAATAGAGCTGTGGTAATCTTGCTTTATTATTAGTGTACTGTTTCTTATTTTTGTCTATCTTAAGGTGCATGAGTTGGTAATTGATTGTTAGTTGAATGGTTACTTTCACTCTATGTATAGACCCAAAAGCAAAGAGGAGCAGCAAATGGCATATCAATGTCTGCTATGTCTTTATCTAAAGCAATTGGTCCGGCTGGTGGAGGTTCGCTGTGAGTATGATTTTAAATCAGTCAAATGTCTATTTACTTTCACATTATTTAATAAGAGGTTATTTTTGGTGCTACCATTTGAATTTAGTGTGGTTCTAGAAGCCACAATTGACATATTTTATTTGGGGTATGTGATTACCCGAGTTTAGTTGTAGGAAGTCGGTTAAATCATCATATGTCCCAAAACTTAAGTTGATGGAAAAAGATGAGTTTAGTAATTTAACTAACATTTCAAAACTCTCCCTCATGCTTCCAAATAATGTGAGCTCAACGTGTGAAATATTTTTCACAAATAGGGCTTAAGTGTAGACTATAGTGTCAAGGTTCAAACTCAAAACTAATACTCCTGAGACCACGTTAATTCATCAGTTTTCTCAAAAGATTAATCTAATGGGAAGATATGAATTTAATTACTTTGTAAATAATTACTAACAGCTCAAGGAAGGCCCAAGTCACACCTGGGTCCATACTCCCTAAGGACTACACAAGGTTGCAATTGTTCTTCCTTGGAAACATCATAAAGGGCTTAAAACTTCTCAAATTGAACAGTTTATTTATTTTTTTCTGTTAAGTAAATTGAACAGTTAGTTTAGCACCAAAAAATAGCAAATTCGAAGAGAAAAGACGGGAAAGATAAAACGGGTTTTCCAAGAAGAATGCTGGTCAAATGATGGAAAGTACTGTAAGAATATTTGTATGTAACAGGAACATTTCTGTACTGCTAATATCCATGGCCCCTTCTTAAGGGTTGGGATAACCAACACAAGCATAGGGTTAAGAATTCTGAAGTCTTAGAAGTAGACTTTGTAGGGTTTAATTGCTGAGTTTGGTCAACGGAAAGTGGTAATATCAATGTTGTAATTATTAATCTTTATAGAAAGCCAGAAAGATAAAAGCAAGAGCAGAGATAGCGTTTCCATTGTCGACAGACCATCAATGGGTGTGAATCACTCTAGGATAAACTGTTAAGGGCTATTTCAGATGTGCAAATAATTTTGGGTTCAGCATATATGTCTGTCTTATCACATGCCAAACTTGAGTGTTTGCTGCATGATAGTTTGAGTCGTATTGGTGAAATGGATGAATAACAAATACTATATTTTTCTGGTATCCTCACTAATGGAACATCGTTTCCTTTGATCTCATTTCTGCCCATATAATTTTTCCAGTCCCAGTTCTACTCATAGGTATCTAAGAATGCATTTCCCTCTGCATGAAGGCCTAGTTAGTTTTAATGATCTTACTGATAAAAAAAAAAAAAAAAGTTAGTTTTATTGATCTTCAAGAGTTCAAAATTATTCAAAATATTTTTTATTTAATTATGGACGAGTTACAACATTTGCAGATTTTCGTGGGCACAGAAGCGACAGAATGTGTTTTTTCTTCAAGGTAAGAGTACTGAACTCAAATCTTATTCTTGTTATAACCAAAGTAAGAATTTCATCATTATATGTTCAGTTTTACTAGGGCAAGTTCAATTCCTATATAGTTGTATTTGTTCAACAGCATTTGGTGGGGCTACTAAAATTATCTTTTTGGGTATGGAATTGTTCTTGAAATAAACTAGTCATAACTTCTTTGAGTGGAAGTGTTGGAGATCTACCAGGAATCTAATGGCCTACATGCTTCAAAGGAAGTTAGAAATGTATGCATAGCTTCTTTGGAGAACTAATTATCGAAAGCGTGATCAAAGATTATATGGTCATTCTATGCCATGGAATTCCAGCCTAATTTTCCACAAGGATGGCTGTTGAGGTCGGGGCTAGACCCTGGCAATTCCGTGCAATTGTTCTAATGAAGACTTGGGGGCATATTCGGGCTTGCCTCCACAACCATTTCTATATCTGCAGATTCAATGCTGAAGATGTCACTAGGGTTTGTTTTCTCTTCTTTGCCAGTTGTTTGGAGTAGAAGATTTCTTATTTATTCAAAACTTTCCTTAGCTGAATGAGTGGTGAAAAGAAAATCCACTATTGTTGTGTTCATTTTGTGGTGCCCGGAGGTGTCAACTCCAGATGGCTCTATGGAGGTGCTTTCCCCATTTGAAGAGCGATGAACCAGTGCTGAAAGTTCAGGGCTCTAAGCTTGTGGTTCCAAAGGGAGGCTAGACTTGTTTTCTTTGGGGAGGATTTGGGGAGGGAGAGAACTAGTGGTTAGAAGATTGAGGATGAGAGCTTGAGGTTTAGCTAATGACTCTACCCTAGAGGTTGTGAAGTGATTAGTTTAGGAGTTAGAGGTAGACTAGGCTTTAAGAGAGAAGAAGATTATTGTGAAAGGTAGAAATAGGGGTGGGCGGCGGGGCCTCGCGGCTGAGCCTGAGTGGTGCGGGCTACCCACCCATCTGTCAGATGCGGGGGTAGGGTGCCCGCCCGCATCTGTGAACCAAGCGGGGGTGGGGGGCGGGCTTGGCTCGCCTACATAATACCCCGCACCCCAGCCTAGCCCACATATAAATTATAATTATATATAAATATCTATATATATTAAAAAAATAATTTTTGTTAATAAAACGACGACGTTTTAGATTAGGTTTTATTTTTTTTAATGAGATGCCGTAAACGACATCGTTTAGGGTTAGGTTTTAATTAAACCACCCTCCCCGGGTTTCTCTCTCTCCAGTTTCCTTTCGTCTCGGTTCTCAGCCTCTCTCGAGTCTCTTCCTCCCCCTGTCGTTGTTTCTCTTTCGGTCATTGCGTGTCCCTCCCTCCCTCTCTCTCTCTCTCTCTCTCTCTCTCTCCCTCTCTCCCTCCCTTCCAAGCTATTTCTCTATCATATGATATATCCATTGTTTTGAGTTTTTTTTGTTGTTTTCCAATTGTTGTGGATGGATCTGTGATTTTTTGGATTTTTTGTTGTTTTTAGGCATTTTGGATTTTTTTGTGTTTCCCAGTTGTTTTCTTGGCATGGGTGGGCGGCGGGGGATGGACGGAATAGGGGGCCAATCCACCCCCTGGTATGTGGATGGGGCACCCTGCCCACGGGGTGCGGGGCCAGATTCCCGGGTGGGAAACCCACCTCCCGCCCATGCCAGGGGCGAAGTGTGGGAAGTCCGGGGGGTGCGGGTAGCACCTAGGTAGAAAAGCATTCCGTTGGAAGCTTATGGATTTGTAGTCGAGCTAGAACACAATTGTGGAGGGTTCTGTCGTGGGGAAAGAATCACTGATTTTGATGGATGAGACTCGCTTCGAGTTGTGGACTCGGGGAAAGCCACCAAGTTTGAATGCTTAGTGACATGGGTTGCATGAATCGTGTTCTTGGTGAGGAGAAACTGAAAGTAAGTTTATCCTTCTCCATTGATGTGGTTTTGACATTGGTCTCTGAAGGACATGCAGCATTGCAAGCTTCATACTCATTGGTGAGCAAAGCTTTTGTGGAATGCCTTTCCTGAGTTAGAGGGATGCTTGCTAAATGGTTGGTTTTGGAGATCATGCTCTCTTTGGTTCTATTTCTATTGCATCCATGGATCGATTCACCAACCCAGCAGGATAGAGATAAAACATGTGTTGACCTGAGACATGACCAAGATGCCTGCAATGAAAACAAAAATTCCAGTCTTCTCATACTAAACCGAAGACATGGTTTGCTGTTACCTCTCATTGGATCAGATTCATTAGCTTCTATCCTGGAGGCCATTCTTGCAGCGCCATTGGAAAGGCCTTGATGTTCTATGGAGTTGTAGACAAATATGTTTTCTTTATCCCTCTGGTTGGATGCCATTCACCACATTTCCATACGCAATCTGGGGTATTACATAGATGGTCAAAAGACTGGGTGGTGAGGAACTTTCTGCGTCATTTGTTTACCAAGGTGTAGTGAAAGGCTTAATGGGCTTTTTGAAGAGCATTGTGTAGGCATTTGGGGAGTTCATCCAAAGAAATTTATTTGAGTTATTTGCTCGATATGGGATTATGGTGGGGTTAGCACTAAAAGTATGTAAAGTGCTCATTAATCTTAAACTTTTAAGCATATTAATAAATCCAAGTTCCAGTCAACTTTGCGAAATATACGTGTGTATGTATGTATGTATATGTATGTATCTATTTATTCTTTGATACTTAAAAACTAGTCATAAAAAATATCTTTTTAATCTTTATTTCGTGGAGGGATAAACATTTGATCTTTATTTGATTTGTATTTTGACTAATCTGCTTATAGATTTTAGAATTCCTGTTTACTCTCTCTCTCTCTCTCTCTCTCTCTCTCTCTCTCTCTCATTCATCTTCTGTAAGTAAGGCTGCATCCGTGATAGTACCATTGTTTTGTGATGCAGGTAGCCATATGGTTTTCTTCATCCTGAACATTATTGAGTTGATTGGGTTGCTGATGACTTTCAAACCTTTTCTATTGGAGCCAGCTACTGACAGTTCGTAGCTCAATTTTAGAGGTTGCCTTCCACCTAAATTTATTAATCATTAAAAAGCGTTGATGAGTTTTGCATTTTACAAGTGGTTGGGATATGGGGGTACTCGATCCAGAACATTCTTCATAAAAGGGGTGCAAATGCCATTATTTGCGAATGGAAAAAACACTGATCATGAGTTATATTATTTTTGTTATTTTATTTTTGTAATTATATTTATTCAATGAATAATATAATTAATGTATAGTATATCAACATTAAAGCAAAAGCTGGGATTCTTTCCCTTTGATGGTTATTTTCCCTTCCATCTTCTTTTTCCTTATTCTTCACTTCTCTTCTTCCATCTTCCTTTCCTCATTTCAACATTTTTAAGCCGGAATCAATGTGATTGAATCCTAAGAAAATCGAAAAACCCACAAAAAGTGTTGAGTAGTGCAGTCATAAATATCACCATAGAAGACAAAGTCCAGGAATTTATTAAGAATCTCATGGGCTTCCTACAGGAGCTTTCTAAAGAAGATGGAGGATTTAAAGTGTGATGAGTGAATAAATAGAAAGGGTGTAAAAATGGAATAGTGTGATGTATGGTAGAATAAGGGAAGAGAAGAAATTTGCATTAATGTTTTCTATGATTCTCACAAGAAGCACATTTGCTTCTATACAAGAAACTTGTAACACTCATAACAATCTTCCTAGAAATATGGACCGTTGGCCAATTACAATACTATTAATATAAAGGTAAAAAAGAAATAGGAAATAAACTGGCTAGATGAATGGCTTGTGCAGTCTCTCAATAGTTTGGCTCAAGAGTCCAAATGGTTTTGGTATAATGCCTCGAGTGGAGTCATGTGGGTAGACACATAGGAAGGCATTATCCACACCATCTAACTACCAAGATCTATTAACCCAATCCCTACTTTGATCGCCCACAAAGCACCTTAGATAGTTTTCCGCACACTTATTCATCATCTCGGATTGCCCATCCATTTGAAGATGGTAGGTTGTACTAAATGCCAGCTGCACTCCTCGCACCTCAAACATGAGTTCTTGTTAAAATTTGTCAATAAAGGTACCGATAAAAAAAAAAGGTGCCGATAAAGGTACTATCTCATTTTGACACAATGGAGTTAGGCACACAATGAAGTTTAAGGAAGTTCTTAAGGAAAAGTTGAGGCACAATAGTGGTGGAATAGGGGTGTGATAAAGGGGGTGAAGTGGCTGTATTTAGTCTGTCTATCTACAACACCTAAATGTTGTTATAGTCATTATTGTAGTAAACCCTCGATCAAGGCAATGAGAATATGTGACACCGCCATCCAAGCTAGGTCCTTGAGGTTAAGACAAGGTCTCGTTTGGTCACACAGTTCAAATGATATGAGATGAGATATTTTGAATAGTAGTGAGATTTTTGAGTTAAGATGAGATTAGATGGTCTGTAAAAAAGTGTGTTTGAATAGTGAGATGAGATGAGATGATTTTAACTTTTTGGGAATTTGATAAAGTGGTGGGTCTCACCAATTATTGAAAAGTACTTTTAATTATTGGGTGGACAATATTATGAACATATTAAAAATAAGTATTATCTATTATTAATTTAAAAACCCATAAATATTTTGACTTTCCCAAAATATATTTTTTGAAGTTGGTCGTAGGATTACCTTTGACTTTCCCAAAAGTTTGTACTTGGTAGGGGAAGGGGAGGCATGAAGAGAATAGTGGGCTGTCAGAAAAGGGTCTAAAGTTTGTTTGGCTAAATCAATGTACAGTGTAGAGATATATAGATGAGTTTAAAACTTTACATTTGGGCATTTGGATACACAGATAAAACAAGCCATACAACTCAGATGAGATGGTTTGTGTTTTATCTGTGTATCCAAACTAGCCATTTTCTATTTTGACCTAAGAAGACTTAAGCCCAATAGATTATGAAGATTATAATCATATGAGTGAAGTAAACATTGTCTTGTGTTAGTTGGATAGGTGCCCAAGCCCAAGAGGAGGCCCAAGGCTTAGTGAATTTCTACCATAAGGAACTTAGAGTTTTAGAAGAAGCCCATTAGGGTTTTGGGAACAAGAGGAGGCGCCACTTGGAGATTAACTAGAAGAAAGACCTATTGAATTTTCAAGGCATAATCATGGACATGGGGAAGGGAGTTTCGGCTATTGCAAAGGAAGTGCTACATGGCACACATGCAAATACCAAAGGAGGTTGTGGAAGGTTTCGATTTGTAAGGACCAAATGTGGTATTGTATTTTTGTAACAAGCACCATAGAGATTCAACCATGGCGGGATGAACTATGCTCAAAGTCCATATTTGAGTATGGTTAGCCTTTAGAGCTTTTCTTCAAAAACTAAGTCTTTGATGGCAAGATAAGTAAGGAGGAACATCTTAGATGTTGTTCGGCCATAACTAGGGTTATATGAGGGGTTTCATCTTGTCACCATTTGAGGAAACACAATCTGGAGTGCCATGCACTTTTTGGCCATTAGGGTTTGTTTGTGTGAAACCCACACTTATCTTACACTCACTTACTTGGCCACCAGGGTTTCACACAAGGATAAAAAGAGTTGATGTTACTCGGCCTTAGGGTTTCTCAAGTCATGTGTTTATGTGAGAATCACAAGAAGGACTTATAGCTGATTAGGTTTAGGAAGTTTAACCCTAGAAGTAGACTCACATGTTTGCTTTAGCCTTTTGATTTCAAAGAACCTAATGTTGAATACATAAACTTTCTACTTGCTTGATCGTTGACTATCATTGAAAA
This sequence comes from Juglans regia, assembly GCF_001411555.2. NCBI lineage: Eukaryota > Viridiplantae > Streptophyta > Magnoliopsida > Fagales > Juglandaceae > Juglans > Juglans regia. Next base: position 20,307,611 of record NC_049903.1, read on the forward strand.
CTTCGTAAATTAGCCTCTAATTTACTCTTGGATAATAGATATATGTTTTTGTGTAAACTTTACATTTGGTTACTTGTTTTGGTTAATGAAATGCTATTTTGTTACATGCCATGATCGGTTTATACCTTGTATTTTTATATGATACTTGCTGGAATTTCTGATTTAAATGACATGTTTGGAGTTTGGAAAATGACATATGCCATGATTGAATCTTCACATGTTATGTTCATGTTTATATATCTAAATGTTCTTATTATTTCAAGCTCTTCACATGATACATTCTTGGCATATTGTGTACAAGTACATGACATGGCTACATGAGAAGTTGCATGATCTTATCACAAGAACATGTCACAAGTTTTTGGGTTGTGCATTGTAAGAACAAGACTTTTGTCATGACTCCAATGCTAAGATGGAAGAATATCTTAGTGGAACACTTTTGTCCACTTTAGAGCGTCTAAATTGAAGTGGTAGCCCTTGGATTGACGAAAAAGTAGCCACACCTAACTCTAGTGGGTGCAACACATTGAAATACAGTGAAGACAAATTGCAGACTGCTGTATCATATTGTAAATGCGATGAAGGCAAATTGTGAATTTTCGCATCATATTGAATTGAACGTACTCACACCCAGCCAGTGGGCCGGCAATGTGATGTGATAACTAGAAGGGAGCCCACGGTGCTTAAAGGAGCTGTGAGGTTTCCACCACATTGTTATATTGAATAATGTTACAAGAGATTAATAAGAAATGACATTGTCATATGGTTATATGGTTATTTTGTTATATGGGTACAAGATCAGTATTTTTCAAAAAGGAATCTAGATGAGGAAAAAATGTATTTTTTGTCAAAGTACATGTTCATGTTCACGCATTCATACTCATGGTTTATCTTACGCATGCTTATGTTATCTCTGTGTATGATTTTGGTTTAACTTACTGAAATTTTTTGAAATCTTACCTTGATAGTTTTCACTACCATTCTCTTGAGAATAGTAGAAATTGTGATAGGGTTAGAAGACAGCGATAGGGAAGTTCAAGTGCAAGGATCCCCTGGTAGTTAAGGAAGAACATAGGAATGAGAACCCTTGAAAGGTCAAGGGAAGTTCAACATCTAGTTCCCGACCTACAAATGATGATAGTCTTGGATGTTGTGATTCTTATAGCATGAGTACTAGAACAAGTCAAGGAAATCCAAAGGTTTTTGACCAGAAGGACAAATGCACTTGGAATATGCAATGAAACAATGTTATGATACCTTTTGATGATATGTTTTTGGAAAGAGTGTTGTGGTTTAGACCCTTACTTTTGTATTGGGGGATGTTGAAACACTTTCTTTGCGATTTATAGATGTTTTATGTTGGTACCATATTGAAAATTTTCCTTTAATTAGTTTGAGTTTCTCCATTGTGATTATTGCATACTACTAGAAACATGTTAGGTGCATTGCATGTTAATTGTTATGAACGAGGTGTATGTGAACTTGTGTTGCATGTCTCGACGCTTCAGTCTCGGTCAAATCCCAAGTAGGGTTTGAGGGCGTTACATAATATGAGTGCAGGATTGAATAAGACCAAGTAGGAGTTGTAGTAAGCTACTAGGCGAGGAACTTTATATTCTAGCAAATGTGACAATTCCTAATGAATTGCTTGGCATTAACCTTCAATCTTGACTGAAAAAAGTCTCTCTAACTCAAAGATTTTTCTTATCCAAACCTTAATGTCCTCCCAAGGGACTGGCATGCAAAATTTTTAATAGATTCTACTTGAGTTGATCATCTCAAGAACATATAGCCACTTTCTATAGAATTACAAACTCATCACAAGAGGTAAAATGATGAGATAATTCCCCTTTCTTAAACTATAGAACAATTATTGAACCTAGCCATCCTTTGCATAGCCTTACTTTGATCCTCCAAGTCATGCTATTGAATGGAATGAAATCACAGATAGAGTCACTACAACTTCTTCATACTACTGAGAAAGAGCATCTAATACATGATTGTCTTTTCCTTTTCCTTTTCTCGAGAGCAAATTCGTAGCCTAAAAGCTTAGCAACCCATTTTTGCTGCATAGGAGTTCCAACCTTTAGGTCCAACAAGTATTCTAAACTTTGGTGGCCGAACTTAACCACACAAAGGAACAACCAAACAAGTAGTGCCTCCACTCCTGCATTGCTGACACAAGGGCAAATAATATATTTCATATGTTGATAGTAGTTGAGTCCTACCCTTAAGCACATGACTAAAATATACTATGGGCCTACCATGTTGTATTAAAACAGCATGCACAACCACCCTTAAGGCATTACACTTGTGATGAATGGCTAGTTGATATCTGTTTAGGCAAGCACCAAAGGCTTAGTCATGGCTTCGTTAAGTTTATGAAAAACACACGTAGCTTCTCAAACAAATGAAACTTTTCTTCTTAGGCAATTCAATCAAAATTGTTTTGAGTCCCCTAACCTCTTATGAATCTCTTGTAATACCTGTCAACCCCAAGAAGCCTCTTAGTCCCTAGATGCATGTAGGTACAAGCCACTCATGTAATGCTCAGCAGATTAATTAAGCTTAATAAAAAAGTGTATATTAACCAACTTGATTAAAATCTAGATCTACATCTTAGATATTATCTTAAAACTACACACACACACACACACACACACACACACACACATATAAAATAGTTACTCTATAAATTTTAATTGCTAGAACTTAGTACCTTTATTTTTATATATATAACTCCACATTGGAGCGTAGGCTTAAGGAGTGCTAAAAAATCCCGAGCATAATGGTCAGGAAAAACCAACATATTTGCTAAGCATAAGTGCTCAAATATACCAAGCATACTTGCTCAGCAATCTAGCTCACTTACTTTGCTCGGAAGATGCCAAGCACTGAAAGACCAAGCATATTGGTATAGAAGAATATGAGCATACTTGTTTGGCATACTAGCTCAGAAGATGCCAAACACAGGAAGACCGAGCATTTTTGTGTAAAAAAATTTTGGCATATTTGCTCGAAATGGCCGAGCATACTTGCTTGGGATATTTGGTCATAATGACCGAGCATACTTGCTTGGAAGTGCCAAGCATACTCACTAGGAATCCCGAGCAACTTGCTCGGAAACTGAAGATTGTTAACAACACAAGTATTGCGATTGTAGATAAGGGAGCAAGTGAAGGGAGAAGGAGTCTTGAGGAAATAATAGAAATAGCGGCGTCGAGATTCCACCTAAGCATAGCATGTCAGAGTAGGCACTAGAGTAGTATTGGTTAACTTTGTAGACTTTACTCTTAGTTCAACAATAACAATCTGAGCACTATAAATACAGGGGACTAGTTGTAACTTAATGGCACGTGAAAAGAGAGAAAATGCAAAGTGAAGATCTCTTATAATTAGATTTTTATTGCACTACAAAAAAAGATAAAATTGCCGGCATTCGATATGCGTCGGTAACTATCTTAAAAAACGCTGCTAAGTAACCAACCGCTGGTAGTGGGTGGTCAGTATTTTTCCATTCCAGTAATTGAAAATTTCATTAGCAGCGTTTGTATACCATTTAGAGGCATTTATTTAAACACCGTCAGCTTTTCTAAGTTAACGGCATTTATCGATACGCCGCCATTAGTTCGTTGCCATCCCATTGCATAAAATAGTGGCATTACAATAAACGCTGCTACTAGTATGTTGCCGGCACATCATATAAATTGGTGACATTTATTTAAACGTCACCAATAGTATGTTGACGACACATTGAATAAATTAACGACGTTTATCTAAACACTGTTATTAATAAAAATAGCGGCAATACAATAAACGCCACTGCTAGTATGGTGCCGATGCATCATATAAATTGGTGGCATTTATTTAAATACTACTAATAGTACGTTGGTGACACATTGAATAAATTAACGGCATTTAGCTAAACGCCGTCACTAATTCAAATAGCAGTGCTACCATAAATGCCGTTGCTAGTACGTTATCCTCGCATCATATAAATTGGTGACATTTATTTAAATTTCATTAATAGTACATTGTGAGATATTTATTAAATTAACGGCATTAATATGAATGCCACCGGTAATTAAAATAACGGCATTATCATAAACGCTGCTACTATTACATTGTCGACGCATCATATAAATTGAGAACATTTATTTAAATGCCACTAATAGTACGTTGGCGACACATTGAATAAATTAATGACGTTTATATAAACGCCGCCATGAGTACGTTGCCACCGCAACCCATAAATTAATGGTGTAATGTAAACGCCTCCACTAATTCGTTGTCCGCACAATGCATTAATTAACACCTTTTAGGACGCACCAATAATATGATATACCACAATAAAAAAAATATAATATATAAATTAATAACAAATATGATATAATGGATCATTATTCATATAATAAAAAAAATTACAAATCAAATCACATCAAAGTGATGTAATAACTATATATAAAATCATTACATATGAAAAATTCCTGAACATTTCAACTCACAAAATATTTTGAAACTCTATTACGGATGGATTAGCCAAACAGAATTTGTATGGCTTTCCACAATTCATTTCCCAGATTTCTCTCGTAAGAGTCTCCTTCATCTCTTCCTTTCATAAACAATGCAGAAAAGTGCTTCTAGTACCATAACGTCCCTATGCATGAGCAAGAGACGTCAGAAATTGACAGATCATAATAGATGGAAAGTGAAAAAAAGTTAACTAAATAAGAAGCAATAATCGATATTTTTATTTCCCTTTTCCATGCATGTTAATTAGGTCCAACCAACCCAATTCTTATTGTCGAAAATAATGCAAGACATACGCTCAAAAAAAAAAAAAATTATGGGGTACTAGTAAGTTATATAAAATATATTTCTTTCTACATTTCTTCATGTCAATGTGTATGGGGTACTGGAAAGTTATATAAAATATTTAAGAAAAAATAAGCAATATTGAAGCAGTACTACATACCTTGAAACAGAGCAGTCTGTTCCCCATTTTAAAGGAAGATCAGATCACATGCCTGTCAATTAATTAGGCCGCAGCTGCAAAGTGGGAAAAAAAAACTAAACTTGAGATTAGGATTTTTGATCCTCCAATGCATGCAGTCCCACAGAAATCTAGTTCAACAAACTACATCAACAAACAAGCATAAATATGAAGAAGCAAAGCTTGATGAATGCACAAATGAAAAATGAGAGAGGAGTTATTGCGTCTTCGTAACATGAATTTTTGCAAAGTCATGAGAGCAGAACCAAACAGGGGCTATGCGACTGAGACTCTCCATGAGAGCAACTACAAAGCGACGACAAGGTGGTTGGGAGGCAACCGTGTACTGTGGAAGCAGGGAGGAATATTGTGATGAGAAAGAGAGAGAGAGAATGTAGAGAAAAAGCATGATTTGAGGGGGTTTACTCATAAAACGGCGTGGGATCGGAGTTGCAGACAGTGGTGCTTAACATCAATCAATTGGGCGGTGGAGGCTTGTTTTCTGCCTCACGGCATGTTTTGTTGCTACTTGCGGTGGCATCGTGGCCCAACTGCAACAAGACATGGCCCTCAGTTTGGAGATAATGCTCTGTTCTTCTTGCTTAAACAGAGGCTGCTACATGATCGATACTTATATATATGCAGGTGGTTGCTGGTTCTTGGCGTACTCTCACATGTGGCTTCCAATGCAGATTTCCAAGCACGGAGGGTGGCAGCACCGTTGGTTGGAGGGACTTCCGTTGTGCATGAGAGGACTCGGCTGCATTGGGTGGTGGTCATATGCAGCTCATGTGATCTGTCATGGCTAATCTTCTCATGATGCAGTGGCGCATGGAGTAACGGCGTGAAGCGGAGGTTGATCTAGGCGTTGCTTAATGGTTCTTTGGTTCAGGATGACAGTGGCGTGGAGAAGCTGTGGCAGTGGCTGGTCTTGTTCAATTCTCCTCCGATAAAGGTTGACGTGTGCGTGGAAGGGGCTAAATCTCATTGACTGAAACTCTGGAACTGAGGGAATAAAGGCGCTTCATATACTATAACTTGCAGCGTTGGCCGTAGAGGGAAATTTAAATTTCATGAAAATTGAGGCAGTGCGCCAACTTAAATTTTCATTAGTTCATTTGGTAAGTAGCGGAACCACGTTTAGGGTCCCAAAAAAATTTATGTAAAATTCAATATAGTTAGAAATATCTCTCTCTAATTTTTTTTTCTTATAGTTCTTAAATTTTGTGTAATTTCTATATAATATCTCTTTTCAAAGATGTGATTCCATCAAAATTAAATTAAAATTAATAAAATAAATAATAAACTTATTAATTTCTATTTATTTTACATAAATATGTGGTTAAAAAAAATCGGCCCCTCTTCAAAGAAATTGTTGGTTCCGCCACTTTCTTTCTAATTTGTTGACTAATATTATGTATGTACGCCTATTTCTTTCTAATTTGTTTACTAATATTATGCTTGATCAGTACTTTTTGATCCAAATATTCCAATCCTCTCGTTAATTGAAATGTTAATATAATATTTTTTGTATTATACATAATTATATTATATAATATAGATAATAATATTTTATTATAGATATTATATATAAGATAATGTTAATATAATTTTATGTTAATATAAAATATATATATATAATAAGGTTATTATAATCTTAAACATGAATATTTATTTGATTATATGCTTTAAATAATATATATATATACATTAATAACAAGCTTAATAAATTCTCAATATATTAATCCTTTTGATAATTATATTAGTAAATCAGTATTAGTAATTTAAATTAGTATATAATGTATATTAATTACTATTTATACTTTATGGTCTTATACTAACACTCTATTACCATTAGTAATATACTTTAAGTCTATATATAAATTATTATATAAATCAATATAGTATTAGTTATACTAATACTAAATCACTTTTGATACTGTTAACTATATATAGTGATATAGTAATATTAATACTATTAATGTATAAACATATATACTATCAACACAAACTCTTCAACACAGTTCTATATTACCAATCAAATTGTGGCCACCTAGCCAAAATACAAGGCTTACGTGTGTAGATTGAATGATCAAGAAATTGCTTAAGATTTTCGACATCAAATATATAGAACTTGACCATTAGACCTTAAACAAACTCTTAACTCCTGGTTTTAAATAATAGGTTAATTTAGTTAGACTAATGCCTAAACAGACATTGAAATAACATGGATATATACAACTTGACCACTAGACCTTAAAATAACTTTAACTTCAACCTGTTATAATGTATGAAATGTAATTCACGCAAATTTACTAGAATAATTTATTTGTTCAAAACCAAATTAACCCAACATTTTATCAGGATATAAACCCTTAAAATAAAGCCCACTAAGCTCTACTTATAGAAATAAAGAAGATTCTTAAATTTTTCCTAAGTAGAAATTTATTAAAATGCAAACCTAACTTTTGAATTTGAAGCCTCTAGGCCTGGCAAAGTGTCATTGTAGGTTGGCATGAGGCTGCAAATTAAGTGTTACTTCTATTTATCTCTTTGGCTTCTACCAAACTCTCTTCCTTTTTTTTTTTTTATATATATATATATATATATATATTTCATTTCTTCCCACGTAGCCTTCATCTTCAACAGCACTTATGTTTCATTATTCTTTTTTTTTTCTTTTTTCCCTGTTGCATTAATAGCAGTAATTATTAAATAATATATATATATATATATTTATCAATTTTAGACTTCAATATTGTTGTGATTTAATTTTTTTTTTCAAATTTAAAGAAAAATAAGACTAAATTTTTAGCGACCTGTTGTCTAGGGACTCTCATCAATGTTGTTTTGGATATAAATATTAAGTTAAATTTTTTAAGATGCTAAAGATATAATATATATCTTATATATATATATATATATCAATACGTATAACGTGGGCATATAACGTGATACATAACCCCATGAATATTATTGTATGCCGTTTTATCTTTCCAGTGTTTTCAAAACTCCAACAATAATAGGGTTGTCAAATGTTTGAACCAAACACAGATCATCGCGCCGCGCATATACGCACGTTCCCACATAGCAACGCCTCCACACAATGCCCTTGATCACTTCATAGCAGGGCAAACGAAGGTCGTTCCTCCACCGATAGACGTTGATTTCCTCTATTTTGGACCCTCAAAATAGAGCAAGAAATAGCAGTGCAAATTGAGATTTTTCCACCAATCAAACACCCACCATACGTAAGTGTCACGTTAAACTGATCTCCATGAATTTACTCTTCACATTATTCTGATCTCTATATATTTACTCTATGTTGCTGCCTCTCTATATATTTACTCTATGAATTTTCCCATCTATGTATTTACTTTATGAATATGCCCCTCTATGTATTTACTCTATTAATTTACTCTATGTTTCTGCCTCTGTATGTATTTATTCTATAAATCTGCCCTCTATGTATTTACTCTATGTTTATGCCTCTCTATGTATTTACTCTATGAATCTGCCCCTCTATGTATTTACTTGATGAAGGTTTTCCATGTTTATATTTATAAATAATATTTACTCTATGTCACGGCCCATGGGCACTTCAATTTTTATTCTATTTATGAACCCATGTTTATAAGCTAATGTAATTAGTGAGTTTTTTCTATGATCTGGATAGGGAAAAAAGCAGGGGCAGCTAAGTTTCTTTAAGAACTTTTTACGAACACCTGCTGTAAAAAGTCTATATATTGTACTGGCATACATTGGAAATGTAAGTGAGGAAATATTCTGAATCAAATGGGATTATTCAAGAGCAAAATATTCTTTAAGAACTTTTTACAAACACCTACTGTGCATTGGACATGTACGTGAGGAAATATCCTGAATCAAATGGGATTAATCGAAAGCTTTTGTTATCAAAATGAGAGTTAAAATATAGATGCTCTTTGCCACCAAAGCAAACACCAAATTAATGTGACAATGCTACTTTTATTATTATTTTTTAAAAACGTATTAAGGTGATAAGGACACATTAATAGATTTAAATAAAAAATAAATAAAAAACTATATATGTGGTCATTTGAAGGGGAAACTTTATAGGACTGCTATTAAACTAACTGTGTTTCACATATCACATTAAGTTTGTGGTTTATATTTATGCTATCGAAACCTTCATGGGCTGTGACATAGTCGTCGTTGATACTTATATTCATGCTTTATTTTGCTTTACTTTTCAAAGTTCAATATTATTTTCCATTCTCTGTTTTAAGTTATTGATGATTTTGCATTCTCATTCAGTTCTATATTTATATTTCAAATATAGTTAAGCTATGGACAAATGTTGGATAAAAAAACCTCGACATACAAAAGAGTATGTCGATGGTGTCAAAGAGTTTTTGAAGTTTGCATGTGAGAATTGTCCTACAGATTCGACGATTTATTGCCCATGTAGAAAATGTGGATTACATATGATGTTCATGCCGAACATAGGAACGAATTAACTAAATTGTGAAACTTTAGTAAACACATTCGTGCATGCACAGGTAAGCACCCCACATATGTTTAGTTGATATCAATCAACCTTATTTTGGAATTTTTGGACTCTCATTTGAATTTATTTTTAGGCTTCAGGACAAAATCAAATAGAGAATGAAGAGGAAGAAAAAGATAAAGAAGAGGGGAATGATGAAGAGGAAGATGAAGAAGAGGAAGAGAACGACGATGATGAGGATTGAGGGGATTATAAGTGAAGAATCTCGAATTATATTAATATTTTAGTTTAATGGTATTTGCAATTTTTCTTAATTGAGATAATATTTATGCTTATGTCATATATCGATATTTGCTCCGTTTTGCTAAGTTGGAATTGGAATGGATTCTAAAAGTTTGGAAGTCAAGTGTTAGGTGAAGTGATGGATTATGCATTAGTTTTACTACTCTTTTTGTAAGTTGTGAATCTTAGTAAGATGCATTTTACTATTTTGGTTCATGACCCATTATTTGAATGAATAATTAGTGATTTATAAAGAAAAAATATTATTCAAGTCCCTTGATCAATTGTCGGCATTTGTTTAAATGCCGTCAAAGCTATATATTATTAACAGTATAACAATATAAATGCCGAAACATTACTAATTTATCGACGTAAAATTGATTAATTATAAGCGTTTTTTAAACAATATAAATGCTGGAAAACTCAATAATTTACCGACGTAAAATTGATCAATTGTTGGCATTTTGATAAACGTCAAGAAAGCTAAATATTATTTTCGGCGTAACAATATAAACGCCGAAAAACTCAATAATTTACCGGCATAAAATTGATCAATTGTCGGCGTAACAATATAAACGCCAGAAAACTCAATAATTTACCAGCGTAATAATATAAATGCCGAGAAACAGCTAATTTACCGGCTTAAAATTGATAAATTTTTGACTTTTTTTTAAACGCCGCCAAAGCTAAATATTATTGTTGGTGTAACAATATAAACGCCAAAAAATTCAATTATTTACCGGCGTAAACAATAAGCACTGGCAATAATATATTTTTACCAGAGCATAAACAACACCTGATAATAATAATATAAACGTTGACAATTCTTATTTTTTTTGTAGTGAGAGTGAAAAGTGAGTATCAATGAGGAAAGAAAAGAGAGTATTAATGAGAGTTATCAAGTTAGGAATGATAAAAGGTGGGGTGCTAGTAAAGCGAGGAAAATAGAGAGAAAGAAAAAGAGAGACGCTTGAAAATTGTTAAAATTTATTGATCAATATAAGTAGGAACTGTGTTAGTCCTATTAACAAACCTGTGGATTATATATTCTTTATCTATTATTATATTATAAGTCCAACAAATTTTATTTTGAATTCATTTCTAACTGTTGAAATAATATTTGTTTCTATGATGATTAATTATTCTCGTTATGGTTTTCATTTTGGGTTCCTTACTAACTATTGAAATAATATTTCTTTTTGTGATGGTTAATTAATCTCAATATGACATATTTGTTTATTATTCAAGTAACTAAAAATGATCAAATTTCAAACTTGTATCCCTTTTTCTATCACTCATTAAATTGCGTAAATAAATGACACTACTTCAAGCATGTCTCTGTATCAACTTATATGCTCACATAAATTACATTGCTCTAAGCATGTCCTTACAAAAAACTGACAAAATTATACCAATTTTTATAATTAATAGACTCAACCAAAGTGAGATTGATACCAGATCAGATTATGGGGCAATACAATACATCCAATGGTTTGGATATAGTCCTTGAAGGTGCATACCACGTGTCAAAAGGCCACTAAGTATTGTGAGAGGACAACCCTATATGATGAAGGGGTTGTAAAGGGTGCACAACCTACTTGGGAGATAAAACTATGCATGTAGGTTACAGAGTACCGTGAACAGTGAATAATGATAAATATATGAATTTGGGATAAGATAAGATAAAGATAAAATAATGTGGTTGATGATGAATGCTGGATTATTTGATGTCTTCTTCATATGATTATGGCTTAGCTATATTCAATTTTGGGTTAATAATTGCTACAAATATCTGTAACATTTCATTGAGATTAAAAGCTCATTTCTACATGTTAATTGCCTATATGTCTATTGTTGCACCATTGTATTTTACATTTGCTCATTGGTTCACAATACTGGCATTGACTTTCATTTAATGAGTTGATGAACTCACTCCTTTCATTCATTGTTTTAGATGGAACTGTACAACATAACAACTATTGGAAACTTTACGAATAATCCCTACCCCTCCATTAGAAAATGAGTATCCAAATTTTCCTATGGAGAACCAGTCCCTTGAGGAGGGGGATCTAAATGATATTTATCCATAGGGAGGGTAGAAGTATTTCCATGGCTGTCCTTGATGGAAAATTTTGTTATGTAATCCTTTTATGTATAAGAAAGTTTTGTATCTTTTTTTGGTCATTTTGTCACGCAAGAAGCAATCCACTTTTTGATGTTTGGTTCATCCTCTTGATCTATTATGATATTTCAAACATATTCACGTCCATTAGCCACTTGTGCAAAGTGCTTACCACTAGGCGTGCATTACAAAATATAAGTGTTCGCTACTCGGCAAAAAAATGTAAGGAAGGATATTGCTTAGGTGTTAGGCAAGCATTATGAGACTTGGTTACTTGCTACATAGCTATTGATAGTGCTCACCATCTCGGTGAGGAATGGAGAGTGTGCGGCAGGTGAGCATTATCGCAAGTAAAGTGCCCACCTCAAGGCGAGCATCACGAGGTTCAATTGCTCACCTCTTGACAAGCAACCTACACGGATAAGTTTGTATGGTAGGCGACCGATACCATAACAAAGTGCTCACATTCATATGGGCATCAAGGATGCAATTGCTCACTGAAATGATGCAATTGCTCACCTTTCGATGAACAAAAACATAAAGGAAGAAAGTACTCGTACCTCGGGGAAAAAAAGAGAAAAAGATTCAGATTGGATGAAAATGATAAGTGATATTATAAAATTTGAAAAATAATTTAGAATATTATTAGTTTATTTATTTGATTATTTTCTTGAAAAAATATGGGTCATGACAACCCAACCATAACCTTTAGCTTCTTTGGGTTAGCTTTTCCCACTATAGTCTTGCACACTGCGTTCATTGTGCACCTAGTCTCCATTGGACACATGCACCTTTGTGTAAAGCTTGAATGGTCATCACGACGACAGTACCAACAGAGGGTGAGAGAGAGAGAGAGAGAGAAATAGAGATAGAGAGAGAGAGATAGAGAGATGGAGATTAAGAGTCTTATCGACAATGTTGTGGAATGTCGTGAGCGGTGCTGACTTGGTGTGGAGCTTTGGCTGAGGGAGAGTGCACAATGCATAACAAAGCTTTATGATGCAAGGTCTGGGAGTTGGCGGCAAGTGGTGGAGATGGCTATTGTGACGTGGCAGAGTAGTGTAGCGATGAGAGAGAGAGCAGTCAGTGTGAGGGAGAGTGTGCATAAAAAAGATTTAACGAAGGGAGAGAAAGTTCGAGGGGCTTACTAGTGATGGAAGGGCTACAACGGTCATGCATGGTGTAGTGGAGCAGAGAACAACAAAGAGGCAGAGGGAGAGTTGACGGGAAGAGATGAGGGTGCGATAGAGGGAGAGAGGGAGAGAGAGAGAGAGTCCTAACGTAGCACTTGCATTTTCCATCCTAAGATAGTTCATATAATTCAAACACTACCCTTTTTCATAAAGAATATCCTACAACACCCATGAATCGTAATAATTATTAACTTTAGATTTTTTACTACACTGCCCAATATTGAAGCCTAAGCATTGACTTCCTAGTCTCAATTGCACTCAACACTTTGGTCACCTGTCATTCTCTTATAATGTTAACCATTAATGATCGTAAATTCGTACTACAACATGATCAACCTCCAATGAAATGTGTAGTCGCAAAGTTTAAATTTCTACGTGATCTTAAGTCACAACTAATTCTTCAAAGTTCTCACAAATTTACTCTCACGCCAACATATTACTAATAACTATACTTCCGTTGCCTACTCTGCTAAATCCACCAAAATGCCTAAGGCTAAGACCTCATAAATATATCACTATTGTGTTTAATCCATTTTAACATCTACCAAGGCAACTCTAACCAAGTTTTGGTAAAATAAAGACTTCTTGTCTCCCAAATTCGTACACACTCACTATATTCCTAGTTAGTCTCTTTCATCCTTAGTCGTAATCAATACTCTTTGAATATACATCCATAATCAATAACTCCATACTTAATACCAAATGACCTAAAGACACCAACTTGCATAACAATAATATCGCCATATCAATGGGGATAAAGTTTGATGCTAAAAGGGGTGATCTAAAAGGGTCTATCTGAAGCATTATTTCCATTGCTTTGTTTGAATTGATCTGAGAATCCCGAAAATCTATACACTAAGTCAAACCCCTTAGATGGATAGGGTTGAGTGGTTAGAAAAGAGTAGGTTGAAACCAAATAAAACGTGAAGAGCTAGAATTTACCCATATGCTTCCTATTGCTGAGAGAAAAACATAATCCAACAAATGAAGTCAGTATTAAAAGAAATCACATTTGAGCAGCTCATTTTATATCGGTATCAAAGGTGTTTCTTGCCAAGTGTAGAATAATAGCATGCCTTCTATGTAGGCTTTGTATTAATTTAGATAGTATACAAGTTAAACGTTTATAACTTATATGAAAAGATTACAACTATGTGTATTTACTATACATGGGAAGCAATAGTTATGCATTGGGAATACTCTAGCCACAAAGGGATTATACAAAAATAATCTCACAAACTGATGTGGTTGAATGTAGTTTTTCAGATTGTAAATTTACTTTTATTGTAAAGTAAATCTAACAAATCAGATGAAACAATACTAGTTTGTGAAATTATTTTGTGTAATTCCTTTATGGATATTGCAGTACTCTTACGTATTTATAGATAAATGGTAGAGATGATGCAATTATACAATTAAGAGGAAATCACAGATATGAGCATCATAATTTGACAGCACAACAACACTATAGCAGGACAACACAGAGTGTATCTTCATTCCTCCTCGAGCTCAAAAAAGTGCTGAACGAATGAAGAGATTGTCTCGATTTGAAAGAAACTTGGATGCACATAATGACTTAGTGAAAATATAGCTATTTGTTCAGAATTTGGAATATGCGCAAGGAAAATTACTCCATGAGCTACTTGTTTTCGAACAAAATGAACGTATATTTCAATGTATCTCGTGCGATGATGAAACACTAGATTTTTAGCCATATTGATAGCACTAATATTATCACAATAGAGTGTGGGTGGAGGAAGTACATATCCCAAGCTAGTGCGAAGATGTGAGAACTACATAAGCTCGACATTGGTGGCTGCCAAGGTGTGATACTTTGCTTTAGTCGTGGACCAAGAAACAGTGGCTTGTTTCTTTGCTTCTCAAGAGAGTAAATTATCCTTCATATAAATGGCAAATCCTATCGTGGAGCAACATTCGTCAATGGAACCTGCCCAATCAACATCACAATAACCATTAAGCCTAGTGATTACGAATTTAACATAATGAAGTCCAAGGCTTATAGCTCTCTTCAAATAACGACAGATACGCTTAACTACAACTAAATGAGGATCTTTAGGACTTTGCATGAATTGGAAAACGAGGTTAACTCCATAGGCAATTTTCGGACAAGTTAGTGTAAGGTAATGAAGAGAACCTACTAACTGTCGGTACAGAGTTGGATCGAATAGAAGATTGCCTTTAGTAGCTGCTAAGTGAACATTGGAAGCTAAAGGGGTTGCCACGGGTTTTGCTCCATCCAAGCCAAATTTCTGAAGTAGCGTAAGCAAATACCTTGTTTAAGTGAGTGTGAGAGTGTTCTCATCACATATAACCTGCACTCCTAGAAAATAGTGTAGATCACCAAGATTCTTCATGTGGAAGGCTACGAATAAATGAGTGATTACATCTTTGATTTTTTAAGGAGAACAACCTATGATAAGAATTTCATCCACGTAGATTAAGATTATGAGGATATCAGTAGGAGTGCGTAGGTAAATGAGACAATTATCATAGACACAACGCTGAAAATCCATATGCTAGATAAATGAACTGAATTTTGTATACCAAGCCAGAGGGGATTTCTTTAATCCCATACAAAACTTTATGAAGATGACAAACATAGTCCAAGCATGTGGGATCTTCAAAGTCAGGAGGTTGTGTTAAATAAACTATTTCTTGTAAATCTCCATGCAAAAAAGCATTACTCATATCGAGTTGCTTGAGTGACCAACCTTGTGACAAGGCCAAAGTGAATATCAAATGAATTGTTTTGGGCTTGACGACTGGGCTAAAGGTTTCATCATAGTCAAGGACCTGAAGTTGGGTGAAGCCTCATAGCATAAGATGAGTTTTATAACGTTCAATTTGGCCATCACCACGAGTTTTAATTTTGAAAACCCATTTGCTACTGACCAAATTCATGTTAGGCTGCTTCGAAACTAAGGTTCATGTGGAATTTGTGTGGAGAGCATTAATTGCTGATTGTATTGCTTGATTCTAATTTGAATCTCGAAGGGTCTTTTTATAATTGCGAGTCTCCTAAGGTTGGGCGACCAGATCTACCACAAAACATTAAGGAAGAGGATAACGAGTGGAGAAAATGACTTTAGGCCTATGGGTACCATCTTGTGCTCTTGTAATTGTAGGATGAGTTCGGAGGGGAGTTGGTGAAAGCATGACTTCAATTGCTGGGGGGCAAGGTTGTCCATCAAATTCTCTTGGACCATTGGACATGTTTTGCACAAGAGAGAGATGATCTATTGGAGTAGAGGGCTGGAGGTCTAAAGGCGCTGAAGGTGATCTTAGAGCAAGAACAAGAGGTGGAGAAGTTTCAGCTTGAAGTGGCTTGGGAAGAAGCTTGACCCAAAAATTTTGCACACCAGTTAATGAGGTATACTGTTTAGAAATGAAAGGAAAATTAAGTTCATCAATATTTTTCATATGATTGCATATGATTGTTGAGATTGACTGCTAGATGGATTTCCATGAGATTTGGTAGTCTTTTGCCGCTAATGAGAGGAAGGTGGATTGGTGGAAGATTTTCCAAGATTGCTACGACCTCCTTGAGAACCATGTGTAGGGCCACCACGATTTGTGCAAAAAGTAGTGGTTGGGGAAGAGGCACAAGAGGCAGTGATGCGCATTTCGGAGTCTCGGAGCTTGCTAATAACGGATTCAAGGGGAGGAAAAACATCTCGTGCATTAATCACAGCCATAATAGGATCAAATTCAGGACCTAGTCATCGGAGTATGCAGATGATGAAATCATCATCATCAATGGGTTTTCCAGCACCACGAAGAGATAAAGCCAATGACTTGGCTTTGTGTAGACAATCCTCAAGAGAGGAAGCACCCTTAGTGAGCGCTTGAAGCTCACCCTTCATCTATTGAACACGATCTTGTGTATGGCTACCATCCAATACTTCCCAAGTATCATGGGAAGTCTTGTTGTTGATCACCTTGGAGAGTGGAGCATCAATAGAGGGCTATTTAGCCAACCTAAAATTAGCTGCTCAATTCACAACCATAGAGCCGCAGCTGGGTTGGAACATACAACACCATTGTCACCTACAAGTGTTGCAGGTGGGCTTGAAACTTCATTTTACATGTATCCAAGAAGACTATGGCCATGAAGAACAAGGACCACCTGTGCTTTCCACAATAAATAATTATTTGAGGCTAGTTTGATAGAGATATTGGGCAAGGACGATTTGGTTGGAGAGAATTCTAGGGAAGCAAGAGAATCCATAGGGAGGACTGAGAAGTTAGAAGTATACTCCATTCTTGAGACGTCTGATACTATGTAGAATAATAGCCTACCTTTTGTGTAGGCTTTGTATTGATTTAAATAGAATACAAGTTAAACGCTTATAGGTGGTATGAAAAGATTACAACTATGTGTATCAACTATACATGAGAAACAACAGTTACGTATTTACAGATAAATGACTGAGATTATGCAATTACACAATTAAGAGGAAATCACGGATATGGACATCATAATTTGACAGCACAACAACACCATTACAAGACAACACAAAGTGTATCTTCACCAAGCAACTAGGAAAAAAACTAATTTGAATCTAAAATGGGGAGATTGCAACAAAGTAGTTGCCAGTTAGGTTCAAGGTTGGTCCTTCCGTCGAAAACCCCATTTTTGTTTTACAAAAATACAAGGAATGGCGTTGCGAGTCTTGGGGAAATAACTTTTTCTTTCGATGGTGCTCACTAGGGGAGAGTACTTTTCATTTTAGTGGTGCTCGCCCAGGCGAGCACTTTTTCTTTTAGGGATACTCGCCTGGGGCGAACACCATCTCTCTTGATGCTCACTTGGGGGCGAGAATTCTTGCTCTCTTTGATGTTTAGTTGAGGCGAGCACTCTTGGCCTTGGAAATACTCGCTTGGGGCGATTACTTGGCCTTTCAGTGATGCTTGGCAGGTGGCAAGCATGTTGCTCGCCTAGGGGGGTGAGAACTTTGGCTCTCCACCATGCTGACATGGGTGCAAGTATTTTTGCTCGCTTGGGGTTGGACATTTTGCATTTCCACCATGCTCACCATAGGGACGAGCACTCTTGCTCTTCATGTTGTTCGCATTAAAACGAGCACTTGTCCATTCATTGATGCTCACTTGGGGGTGAGTAGCACTATCTTTTGTTCTTGAGATGCTTGTTGGGTGGCGAGCACCTTGCCTTTCAGTGGGTTAACTGATCTTTAATTTTAAGAAAAAGAAAAAAGTTGGAAAAAATAAAACTAAGTTGAACATAGGAAGTTAACTCATCATAAACATTTCAACACTATCTTTTTTGTTATATCAATTTAGCACCAAACAAGAGTTACCTAGAGAGGGATTGAACTTTTTTTTTTTTTAAAGGACTATCAAATCTATTTTCATTGGATAATCAATATTATTGCCATCTGTTATGCTTTCTTTCTTTGTGATAGATATACATATGCATTTTAGGTCTCGTTTGGTTATGCATACAATCTCATTTCATCTCATCATTACAACTTTATCAAATTTCTACACAAAATACAATAAATAATTTAATTTTTTCAAATCTCAAAACAAAAATTATATTAAAAAATTGTATTCTAGCTGTGTAACCAATTCTTTCAAATTCCAAAACAATTCAATTTATTTTATTCAACTTTCATTTCACCTCATCTGTGTAACCAAACGAGACCTTGATGAAAATCACACTCTGTTTGTTGAAAAGAAGGGGAGTACTTTTCTCCCCATGGTGCTCACTAGGGAGCGAGCATCACGCTCTCCACGAGTTGGCAAACACTTTTATTATTTGTGGCCCTCGCTCGAGGGCGATCACTTTTTCCTTTCATTGGTGCTTGCTTGGGCACGATCACTTTTCTTTTAGTGGTGCTTGTCTAGAGACAAGTACTTTTTTCATTTCTCACCATCTTGTCCAAAAGAGAAAAAGTAACAAACTACTATACAAAAAAGTAGAGAAAAAACTAATGAAATTAGGTGGCCAAAAGATAAAATAATATATAAAAATAATAATAAATAAAATGTACCTGTTTGTTGTAAAGTATTTGCAACTATACAGTAAGACCATTCTACGAAGACTAAGGAGATGTTTGGAAGAAGTTTTCATGTCATCCTATCTCATCTCACTTTGTCTCATTGCATTTCCAAATATCATTCAAACACAAACGCAAACACTCTCAAACTAACCATTACAACTTTTTTAAACTAAACTAATCATTACAACTTTTTCAAATTTTCAAATAAAAAATAATTCAACCTTTTCAAAATCTCAAAATAAAAATTATATTAAAAAATTATATTCTAACAATATTTTAATTTTATAATATTTTTTTCAATTTTTCTTTATCATTTTCCAAAAGCCAATAAATACTTAACTCAAACTATTTCACTACTATTCATAAACTATTTTATTATTATTTACAAAATTCTAATCTCATCTCTTTTCCTAAGCATCGCCTAGTCCAAACTATAGACCGAGACTATTTTCTTTTAATAAGAACATAAATTGAGCTTATACAATGAGAGTGAAATTAGGGTAAAGTCCTATAATAATAGGAATGAAAGAATCTGGGAAAATTTAAAAGATCATGTCACAATAGCAATACATCATGCCACAATAGCGACGAGGATTATATATTGCAAGCTTGCAGCAAGGTTGAGGCTTAATAAGGTGGAAACCTTGGTGGAGTCCATGCAGCTCGTGGGCCTCGGGTCAGTGGCACTGAGGGTGAGGAAGGATAAGTGAGGGCAACGATGAGGTGACCGCAGTGAGTATGACCCCAAGATTTCAAAGACAGAGCTGGAAAGAAGATGGCCTAACCTAATCCTCTCTTTCTACATGAAAACAAAACTGAAAAATGGGTTGGAAATGGGTGCTCGAGGTGGAAGCCATTGTTAAAAGCTTACACAAAACCGAATAGATAAAAGATAAGATCAAGCATTGACCCGATTTTATAATGGTAACTCATTCATTATTCCAAGAGAGATGGTGGCCATTTTTTAGAACACACTAGACATAGAAACGGTTAAGCTATTGTAGATTATGGGAACTGACATAAGACAAATTAAGGATGGGAAAAGTGAAGGTTCCTAGCACGAGGAGGGAGAAAATGGGTATAAAAATATGAAAAATTATACTCATCATTCTCATATTACATACATTTTTTAATTTTTTTTCTTTAACAAATGTGTGATGCATGGATGATTGGTAGAAAAACTCAATTAGTTTAAAAAGAATAAAATTAAAAAATTAAAAAATAAAATAAATGTAGTGTGTAATATATGTGATTATGAGTAACAAAGCTATAAAAACATGGCCATGTATTTTTAGAACAAAAGCAAGAAAAAATGAGTATAAAATTCACAACACAACTACCAAAATGCTGATTGAGGTTGTGTTTGGATGTTGAAGTGAGTTGAGTTGAGATGATAAAATATTGTTAGAATATTATTTTTTAATATTATTATTATTTTGAGATTTGAAAAAGTTGAATTGTTTATTATATTTTGTGTTGGAATTTAAAAAAGTTGTAATGATGAGTTGAGATGAATTGAGAGGAGTTAATCAACCAAACAGCTGCAGCAAAAACATGTTTTGGAGGACATTTTCGTCCATTCAAGTACCAAAGAAAAGGTACTCTCTCTCTCTATCTATAGATTTTGCATTGATTTTGGTCACACATTTTTTTTTTTTTTTCTAATCAAGATTTTGGTCACACTTACTTGTAATGTTTTGTCAAGTTTTCTTCACTTGTACTGTTTTGTGATAAGCAGTTAAACACTACTTTGGCTATGTTTTGTTTCAGCCTTCAAAATTTTACCAAATCCTATATTCAAGATTTATAAAGTATTTTTTTTTTCCTTATGTGAAGATTAGTGAATCTATAATGATGTTGGAAATACATATTAAATATCCAATAAATAATTATAGATTTACTTCGCTTTTAGTCCAAAACTTTGAATAAACACAACTCATTTTGAATTTAACCCTTTAATGATTTAGCTATTTTACATAGAAGAAAATGATTTAATTACTTTGGATTCACCATAATCCTCTTATAAATTATAATTACTGAGATCCATATCCAAAAAAAAAAAAAATTAACTGTAATATGATGGATATCAATTTATACGAAGAGTTATACTATTCACAAGTTGATGCTTAAACATAATCAACGTGTTTGATTTATCAATTACTAGACTTATAAACTTCTTTCTTATATAAAGTGTCCATATTTTTATTTGTTATTAAAGATGTTAAAAAATATTTTAAAAAATGACAAAAATAAAAAAATAAAAAATTTTCACCTAGTGTACCAGCGAATCTTCGGGATGTCAAATCGTATTTTTAGATAATGTTTGTGTCGTGTCAAGTCATAAATATTCGATTATATAAGTCAACCCAAATCCAACCTGTTAAACTAAACATATCAAACTTTCAAATCATAATCCAACCCATTTAGATAACGGGTCGTGCCTGTCACCCATTTTGACCAGTTTAATAATTAATTAGAAATATATTAATACAGTACGACTCATTTAAACTCATTTGTTTTATATAAATAGATTGACCTAAAACACATAATTCATTTGACATGATTAACATAATTTTACATAAAATTTAAAATCTATATTTATTAATAACCACAATATCTTAAAAAATATATATAAATATTTGTCAAATTTTAATATATAATAAAATTAATATTATAAACTATATAATAAAAAATATGAGTATATGTCTAAAATTACAATCCCAAGAATTAAAATAATAAAAATATAAGCATATTGAAAAATATCAATATTACAATTTAATAATAATAAAATTTTAATTTTAAAATAAATTTTAAATAAATCAAAACAAATTAATTTCGAATTATAGGTCAATCTATTTTTACACGAATTCATTAACATTTAACATTAAATTTAAATCCATTAATTTTATGTGATATTCTTGTAGAATTCACTGATCATATATTGCTGCTCCTGGCATTAAAGGCACGGCCCGCTAGCGGCATCCATAAAAAATTGAGCAACAAGAAAAAGATCCGTTTCGTATAATACTAGGGGCTGACGACGGCCAGACAAACAGACACAGATACACCCACACATGGGCACGGCGAGGGGGTATCGAGAGAGAGAAAGATGATGATGGCAAACCCTAGGAGGAACTCATATACAACCGGTCAGAGCTCAGAGGGCCCAATGTTTCAAAGCTCCTCACATTCACACTCAATCTCATCCTTTGTTCTACACTTCCTTAAGAAGCCCCATGCCTTTCCTTTTCTTCTCTCCATCTTCCTCTTCCTCACATGGCTCTCTCTCAGACTCCAGCACGCTTCCCATTTCTCCCCTCCTTCTTACGACCTCAAGTCCAGCCAAGGTGATGACAATGCTGCCAATTTGGTCAGATTCAGTTCTGGGTTTCCTTCCCCGCTTGCAAAAGACAAGCGCGGTTGGTTGCTCGACCCCGTCTCTCTTGCCCTTCATTCTGGGATTTTGGGTATATTCATACACTCGCACATATCCATTGTTATTTTATATTCTGTTTGGTTACATCTGCTTCCGTTGTTCTTGGGGTTTTGAAAATTACGGATGGAATTCCCAAATTTATTTTCTGTTTAGGCTCATGCTTTTGGATTGTATGCTGGTTTTATATTTAAACCGATTTCCTAATTAAATCAATTTCTGTGCTGCTAACGGCATTTTCTGGGAATTTATGTTTTCTTGCTCTGAATTTCAATGGTAACAACTAACAACATCCCCCCCACCCCCCTCCCTTTAGCCTTAACAACATGATATGCTGTAATTTGACAGAGGAGCATGTTTCTTTGCAGGTGGAGCTGTGAGTTGTGCTTCAGTTCATGTTGGAGAAATTCGACCCGGTAGTGTCAGGGGAAACCACAGGCACTATACCTGCAATGAGACCTTTGTCATTTGGGGTGCTAAAACAAAATTCAGGGTAAGTTTCTGCTTTTATTGAAGGGAATAAAAAATTCGCATCCACAGAAGTAAGCTTTTTATTATAAAAAAGGCTTACTTCTGTGGATGTGAACTCGGCTATTTGCTTGGATTCTTTATTTCGTATGCATTATTTATGATGCCAAGGGACTTAATTTGTAAACTAGTGGTCTACCGGATGATAACATTAACATGGATAGCAAGTTGGTAAAAAACAAAAAGAAAACAAAAGAAACAGTTTTTCATGAATGTGTCTATTTTTCAATAAAATGCAACATTTTGCCTAATGCCAAGTCAATTTCTTGAGTTCCTAACTTAAGAGTACTAAGTTATATAGCGAAAAATATAAAAATAAACGATATGGTTCTAAGTAATATGTCTACAAGACAACCCAACCAAGTATTGTAATTGACTATACATTGTCATGTACATGAGTGGGATGCATTATTGTTAATTGTCAATTAAAAAAATTCCAGGTTTCATGTTGTTTGTTTATTTTTGCTCTCGACATTTTTATAACTTTCCTCTTTGTTCAATTTGATATACAGCCTTGCCTGTGCATGAAATACAAGATATATTTTGCACAGCACGAGTGGACTCCAGAAGTGGAAAGAAAATATTAGTTTACTCCAGTGGATGATTTTTAGTTTTTCTGTCTCTTTTTCCCCACAATTAGTTACTAATTGAATTCTTTCTCTTATTTTCTAGAAAATAAGATACAATTTAAAGTAACAGCCACGTTCAATTACGGTAACACAGACATATTAGCCTTTGAAATTACTTTACTTGAATGCTGAATCTATTCTGTGACATGGCACTAGTGATTGGCAAAATGAAAATGGGAATAGAGTCAATAATGTAAATTGAAGGGTTTGATGTATGCAAATTTTCATGTTCTTTTAGCATTTGTATTATCTTTTCTGGTCCTTTTGGTTTTGCATTTATACCGTAATTGTTTTTGTGTACTATTGGCAGTTGGAGAACAGAGCTGTCAATAAAGGTTATGCTGAAGTGATACTTGGTGCAGATGAAGTTGCTGTTGCCGCTAGCCCAAGTGGAACTGCCCATGCTTTAGTAAACATCGATCCAATACGGAGTACATTCTTTTTAGGGTGCCAAGACAGCGTTGTAAATTATAGCAACTCATCCACTGATTTTAATGTTTGGAAAGATTTTTAGGCATTACTGCTTGTCAGTTTTGCTTGGTTGTTCCTGTTTCCAGTACGACATTCTCCTGAACTTCATTTCTTTTACAGTACTGTAAGAGTTGTACAAGGGCCTTCTAAGATATGACGGATTTCATCATATAAGAGTTTTTAGACATCTCTGTAAATAAGTACCTAGAGTTGCTGCGGCATTCTTCGAGCTTTTAAGTGAGCATTCTTTTGTTTTCTCAGTGTTGCTTTGCTGATCATGCTAGATTAATCTAAAGCCAAAAAAGATTGCAGGTTTAGAGTTTTTTTAATCAGCAATATTAATTAGTTCCTTCACCTGTAGTCCTTTTTTCTATTAGTCTGATATTTACACGTGAATTGTGCACTGCTATGCTGCTCTTTTTCTGAAGTTTTTTTTTTTTAGCTTTAAAAATCATTGTTGGACGAGTGATGCTACTCATCAATCTAATTTTTATTATTTTTTCATCATCTCATGATGTGACATTAAATGATTGGAGACTGTTTATTATATTTCACTTATGAATTTATTATCTAATATCACATTATGGGATGATGAGAGGATGATGAATAGATTTTTTTCATCAGGTATTTGTAAGTTGAAGTGAATTCAAACTGACCAAGAGGAACACTTGACGGCCCTAACGGGGTTTTGAAGTCTTACAGAACAACCTAAATTTGATTTTAGAACTATCCTGTTTGATGATGGAAATAAAAAGTGGATGGTGGGTTTTCTTTTGTTATTTAGGCCTCGTTTAGATATTGAGCTGAGTTTAATTCTTTATGAATAGTAGTGAATTGAGATAATTGAGTGAGTTTAGTAGGGTCCACCTAAAATGAATTTTGGTAAGTTTGGATGTTAATATGAATTTAAATGTATTTATATGTATTTATGGGAAGTTGAAAAAGGTTGTGGGTCTCACTTGTAAAGAGGTTTTAAGTTAAGATGAGTTTAGTGATTTGAGAGTTGGGTATTTAGATATTAAACTCAGCTTAAAATTAGACTGAATTCAGTTCAAGTTCCAAACAGGGCCTTAATGTTCTGTAGATGGAGTTTGTCAGTATACTTTTTGTGGAGTGGGCTAGGTGAAGAGTTGAAGTTTCATATAGTTGGTTGGGACAATGTGTGCTTTCCCGTGAGGGGTGGTGGTTTGGGGGTCCGCAATTTAAGGGTCTTCACAAGGCCCTCTTAGGGAAATGTACGTGGGGATATAATTATGAGAGGGAAGCATTATGAAAGGTGGTGATCGATACTAAGTATAGACGTAGGGGGTGCGGAAGTTGATTAGGGGGCATATGGAGTGGGGTTACGGAAAAATATCCTGAAAGGTTTGGGGTCCTTCTACTTGACTGATGATGGGTGATGGTAACATAATTAGTTTTTGGCATGATGTTTGGGTTAGAGATACGACTCTTGAGGATGCTTATCCCTTTTATTTTTAGAATTGCACAGGAATCGGATGCTTTGGTGGCTAATTTCAGGGAAGTTACTAATGGCTCACAATAGTGGAATGTCAGCTTCATTAGTGAGGCACGTCCAATCAGGAGGTTGGTGTCTTTATTGAATTTTAAACTTGCTATATGCCTTTGGAACTAGTGTTACTGTGGTGGATAAGTCTGTTTGGACTCTAGTAAAGGAAACTTTTTTGTATGCTATGAGGCCCCTTACCACTTAGGCTATTAATCACTTTCCTTGGAAGATTTGGAGGAGTAAAGCCCCCTCTTAAGGCTGTTTTTTTTTTTTTTTTTGGGTTTAAATTGCATCCTTAAGGAAGATCATGACCATTGATAGCCTAAGGAAACATGGGTTTATCCTTATTGACTGGTGTTGTATGTGCAACTATAGTTCCTCTTTGGAATAGCAGATCCGACAATATGATTTTAATGGAGGCCAATAGTGAGCTGACACATCACCTAAGCACATAGAAAATTTCTATACCACATCACACCATAGCAAAGTTAGCAAAGTAAAAAACCAATGACCATTGACACCCGTTTATTCTCTTCTCCTGTGAGCCATCAACCCACTTCAAAATTTTCAAACACACACCGCTGCATGCCTAGCGACCTCTAGTCCAGGTGGAGGAGCTCCAGACCAGATTGGCGCACCCCACAGTAGTCGCAGGAACCATCACACTACTGCCCTCTAGACCGCGTGAATCATCGCACTGCTGCCCATTCCTCCTTGTTCATCAACCTCTTTCTTCAGTTCTACAAATCACATGGCATGCCAATAAAAATCTATCTTTTTGTAGGCGAATTTGCTATATGCAAATAACATTAGGTTTTCAAAATTCTTATCCCATTGCCCAACCCCCCCAAAAAAAGAAAAAAGAAATATGTCGAATGCATCATTATGAATCATGTTGCACCGATATTGCTGTGATGGTTTTATATATGGTCTTTCAAAATAATTAAGTGCGTATGGAACTCCAATAGAAACTTCTAAAGAAAAATTATGGCACTTGATTTCGAAGAAAAGTGCAATAATATAATGTCTGGAAGTTTAATAAATTCAGGAATAATTTTATCTTTTTAATAACAAAACAGGATACGTTGCAGTTACTTGGTGTTTTAACAAGGACATTGCCAAGTTCAAGGAAATATTAAAAATTAAATGATAGTATGGAGGGGTTGTACCAATTTTTTGCCTTGGGAGAGTTTAGGAGTGATAGGTCCCTTGTTAGCGTAAGTGATAATAGTCAAGATAATGTCCTCTTTGGGTGAGGATGTACCACAGTTTACTGGAATAAATTTTGCTGCCTTTCATTGATAACCCACGGCTGGTTAAATAGCAGTCTATGTTCACAAAATTGAAATAGAAACTGAAAAACAAAATTTGCCGAAAACAGAGGAACATCCTAAGGCACTACCAGTAGCCGACTCTTAACAATTGAAATAATGGAAACTGACTCCACGTATTAACTGAAATATAAATGCAGCAGAAGATAACATCAAGCCGAAATGTCTCTAACGGTTATGACCTAGTCCATGCACGAATGCACGCCTTTCCCATGCACTATGTCCTTACGTCCCGCTTGCATCGCCAGTCTAACCTTCTCCCAAATATTTGGGATTTGGTTTGAATCCTCTAGCTGAACGTCGTGGTTTATCAATACTCCCCCCACCGGGTGGACTCTTGTCCGCAAGGTCCACATTCAAAAATTGCTCCAGCAATGATTGATGCCTCTCCCACGTGGCCTCTTCAGCTGGCAAATGTTTCCATTGAACCAAGTGCTCTTCTTCAAACTTCTTGCCCCGTTTGACCCAGCGGGTATCTAGGATGTGCTGAGGCTCATGTATGATCGTTCCTTCATCATTTATAGGCGGCAACTCAGTAAAAGGCAATGTACTTTCACCAATAAACTTCTTTAAGAGGGAAATGTGAAAAATTGGATGAACGTGGGCTTCCGCTGGCAACTGAAGTTTGTAAGCAACTGCTCCGATTTTTTGTAGCACCGGATATGGCCCATAAAATCGACTGGCAAGCTTTTGGTGGGCACGTTTAAAAACTAACTGTTGCCGATAGGGATGCAACTTGAGAAAGACCATTTCACCTACTTCGAATGTGACATCCCTCCTCTTTTGATCAGCTGTTTGTTTCATACGATTGATGGAGGCTTCCAGATTAACTTTGAGCTGCTGTAATAACTCGTCGCTATTTTTCAGATGCTCATCCACTTCGTTTATGGAAGAAAGACCATTATGATAAAGTGGAATTGAGGGAGGTGGACACCCGTATAAAGCTTGAAACAGAGTCATTCCGGTGGAGGCATGATACGTTGTATTATACCATAACTCAACTCAAGGAAGGTAGGCACTCCACTTGCGCAGCCATTGATGCACAAAACACCGAAGATACTGCTCTACATAGCGGTTAACTACTTCCATTTATTCGTCGGTTTGCGGATGATAAGCGGAGCTAAGTTGTAATTTTGTGCCTGACATTTGAAAAAATTCTTGCCAAAACCTACTAATGAAGACCGGATCATGATCACTGATGATAGACTTTGGCAAGCCATGCAACTTGTTAACCCCTTCCATAATTTTTCAGCCACACCTTTTGCAGTAAACGGATGAGTTAGAGTTAGAAAATGTGCAGCTTTACTCAACCTGTCCACTACCACCAATATTGTGTCCTTGCCGTGGGACGTGGGCAGTCCTTCAATGAAGTCAAGAGTGATATCATCCCATACTTGGCAAGGAATGGGCAACGGTTGGAGAAGTCCTGCAGGTGAGAGTGTCTCGGATTTCATCCTCTGACATACTGCACAGTGCTTAACGTATTCGTGAACTTCTCGATACATTTTTGGCCAATAAAATTGTTGAGCCAGTCGTTTGAATGTCTGCAACACTCCTGAATGCCCCCGTCTTTGTGTTGTGAGCCTCATGTAGCAACTGTTTTCGTAACTCTCCTTGGGAAGGAATGAGTACTATGCCTTTGAAGAAAATTAACCCCTGTCGTTGTAAATAGGGCCCTTTGGTTTGACTCTTAGCCATTTGTGTGATTGACTAAATGTATGGGTCTCCTTCATATGCCTTCCAAACTTCATCCCATATGGTTATGGTGGGTAAATGGAGGTGATTGAGGACTGGACTGTTGGGTCTGCGTGAGAGGGCGTCCGCAGTAGAATTTTCACGACTTGGGCAACAGGTGATCTCATTCTCGTAGCCTAGTAATTTGGCTACCCATTTTTGCTGCTCTGGTGTTGCCAAACGTCGTTCCAGAAAATACTTTAAGCTGTGTTGGTCGGTTTGGATGAAGAACTTCCTACCCAATAAATATGGTCACCATGCGTGTATAGCCTCCACAATTGCAACCATTTCTTTGGCATAGGTGGACCATGATTTTTTTGTAACTCCCAGTGCACGGCTCATAAAGGCGATGGGTTTGCCTTGTTGAGTTAAGATTGCGCCTATTCCTTCCCCTGCAGCGTCCGTTTCTATGGTGAAGGGCTCATTAAAATTGGCATGGCCAAAACAGGGGTGGTGGTCATCGCTCGTTTGAGAGTCCTGAAGGCTCATTCGGCTTCCTTGTTCCATCCGAACTGCCCTTTCTTGAGGAGGTTGGTGAGCGGTTGAGCGATGATGCCATAGTTCCAAACAAATTTCCTGTAATATCTTGTCAAGCCTAAAAAACCATGTAATTCAGAAATATTAGTTGGTTGAGGCCACGCCACCATGGCGGCAATTTTATGATTATCGACCTTCACTCCTTGAGGCGTAACAATGTGTCCCATATATTCTAGTTCTTGTTGGCCGAATGCACACTTGGTGGCCTTAGCAAAAAATTGTTGTTGCCTCAAAATCTCCAAGGTTTGTTTAACATGCACCACATGCCTTTCCCAAGTAGAACTATATACGAGAATATCATCGAAGAAGACCAAAATAAACTTTCGAAGATAAGGTCGAAATATAGAGTTCATAATGGCTTGGAATGTAGAGGGTGCATTACATAGGCCAAACGACATCACTAAATATTCGTAATGATCGTTGTGAGTACGAAAAGCAGTTTTGAGAATGTCGGAAGGATTTACTCTTACTTGGTGATATCCGGCCCTTAGATCGAGCTTGGTAAAGTATGAAGCACCATGTAATTCATCTAACATGTCATCTACCGTCGGAATGGGAAATCGGTCCTTGATGGTGGCGGTATTGAGTGCACGGTAGTTTGTGCAAAATCGCCAACTTCTATCTTTTTTCTTTAACAATAATACTGGCGATGAGAACAGACTGGTGCTTGGACGAATGAGGCCGGAATTCAGCATCTCCTGAACTTGTTTTTCGATTTCTTCCTTTTGAAAATGTGCATATCGATTCGGTCGTACATTGATTGGTTCGGTCCCCTCCTTGAGCGTAATGCAATGCTCAACCTCACGCACTGGTGGCAAACTTGAGGGCTCATGGAATACGTCCTCATAGTCTTTAAGTATCCTCTGCATCTCTTGTTGTTTAACATCAAATGGCGCATCATGTGAAGCTGTTCCCAAGGTTGGTTGAATGTATATCGCAAATAAGGCATGGCCTTGGCGGAGCTCCTTCGATATTTCTTTCGATGTTGTCTCTTGAATTGCTCGCACGTCTACACCTTGCAATCTTCGGTCTTGGTTTTTCCAAGTAAAGTCCATGGTCAATTTCTTCCAATCACAGACCACAGATCCGAACATTTCAAGCCATTGCACACCAAGTACAAGGAACCTGTTAATGGCAGAGAAAAAAGGGTGAGGTAAAACTCCGTACGCTGCCACTCCACTCGTACCTCATCGTAACTCCCTTGGCACTTTAGTTTTTCTCCATTGGCCACTCGGACAGAAAATAATTCTGTAGGTACGACTGGCAACTGGAGCATGTTCGCCAAATGCTCACTGATGAAGTTGTGCGTCGATCCGTTGTCAACCAAAACCACTACTTCGTGAGGACCCATTCTTGCCATTATGTGCATGGGTTTGGGACCTGACCACCACATTAATGCATGCAACGTGATCTCGGGTTCTTGTACTTCCCCTGTATCTCCACTTTGGTCTTCCTCCAGTGTTTGTTGATCAGTAATGTTTTCGCATATTACATTATCCGTATGCCCCCCCAAGAGTAGTAACTATGGTTTTTGACATTTATGCCCAGCGGTGAAGCATTGATTGCAATTGAAACAGAGACCTTGAGCCCTTCTCTTTTGCATTTCTTCCCACGTTAAACGCCTGATTGGAACAACAGAAGTAGCAGGAGTTACATGCGTGGTTGATGGAAAGACTAGAGAGTTCTTGTGGGTGGTGATCGCGCAAACCATTGCTGGCGTGCAAGCTGCTCGTCCCGCATTCATGCCAAATTAATGGCCTCCTTGAGGGATTACGGTTTAAACATCCTTATCCCATCAGAAATCTCAGCCTTCAAGCCACCCATGAATGTCCCTACTAACACCTTTTGTGTCCATCCACGTACCTTATTGCCTAGCTTCTCAAACTCACGTTGATAGTCTCTCAATGTTCCCATTTGTCTAATCCGTGAGAGAGCTTCATCAAAGTCTTCGCATCCTGATAGTCCGAAGCGAGCCCATAATTCCTCTTCGAATTTTTCCCAAGAAATCACATGTCCTTCTTCATGTAACGTCCTGCGAAGCCACTGCCACCATTGTTTGGCTTCCCCTTCAAGGTGGTACGCAGCCATGGGAACTTTTTGGTTCTCTGCAGTACCTTGGTATTCAAAGAATTGTTCCACCCGATTGAACCACTCCGTTGGATCGCCTCCAGAGAAGCGTGGAAACTCTATCTTGGCTAATTTGGATGAGACGACCATCTGCCCTCCATCTTGGTTTTCCCGGTGGTGATTGCCCTGATTTGAGGATTCCGGGTTAGTTAGCAATACATTGGAAAGTCGATTGAGAGTTTCCTCCATTGGTTGTAGTCCTTCTTGTAAAGCACCGAGTCCATACTCCAAGTGCTCAATACGCTCCTTGTTGGTTCCCATAGTAACCTGGCTCTGAGGCCAATGATAGGTCTCTTGTTAGCGTAAGTGACAATACTCAAGATAATGTCCTCTTCGGGTGAGGATGTACCACAGTTTACTGGAATAAATTTTGCTGCCTTTCATTGATAACCTAGGGGTGTGCAAAATTTTGAACATTCTGACTCCGTCTGACTTCCGCTCCGACTCCGACTCCGACTTTGTTGGAGTCATCGAAATTCGGAGTCGGAATTCGGAGTAGCTCCGAATATCTATTCGGAGTCGGAGTCGGAGTCGGAGTCTACTGAACACTTGCGCTCGAGCGAGGTGTCGAGCGCAAGTCGAGCACACGTTGTATTGAACATTGGCTCGAGCGACATGTCGAGCGGAAGTCGAGCGAACCTCTCTGGAATAGTTCTGCTCGAGCGACATGTCGAGCGGAAGTCGAGCGAACCTCTCTGGAAGAGTTCCGCTCGAGCACCGCGTCGAGCTCCGATCTTATGTTGGAGCTCCGATAGGAGGTCGGAGCTCTGACCTTCGATCGAAGTCGGACTCCGACTCCAGTTCGGAGTCGGAGTCGGAGCTCCAATTTGGCTCCGACTCTTGTCGGAGTCGGAGCCCAGCCCTATGATAACCCACGGCTGCTTAAATAGCAATCCATGTTCACAAAACTGAAACAGAAATTGAAAAACAAAATTTGTCAAAAACAGAGAAACATCCTAAGGCCACTACCAGTAGCCGACTCCTAACAATTGAAATAATGGAAACTGACTCCATGTACTAACTGAAATAGAAATGCAGCAAAAGATAACATCAAGCCGAAATGTCTCTAACGGTTATGACCCAGTCCATGCACGTATGCACGCCTTTCCCATGCACTACGTCCTTACGTCCCGCTTGCATCGCCTGTCTAACCTCCTCCCAAATATTTGGGATTTGGTTTGAATCCTCGGTTGAACGTCGTGGTTTATCAAGGAGATAACCTTCAATTTAGGATCATCCATTCAGGATCATCCCTTGGAATCTGGAACGTCCAGCCTTTTTTTCATTTTCTAAATTTAAAAAAGCTCCTTTTTTTTGTTGAATTTTTTGCTTTATTTTATAATTAACTAAGGACAATTAGGGACCTGAAAACTCTGGGTTAAGATTGTGATGATTTTATATATGGTATTTCCAATAATTAAGTTTTGGTAATGTTATATGGTAATGTTTTGGCAGTGTTATTTTTTTATTGATTGCATTGTTTTATGTTGGGATGAAGGATCTTATGTTGTGTTCGGATAATGATGAAGTTGAGATACTAATGAGTAGAAACTGTCAACAAGTTGAAAATAAAAGTATTGATGCTGAACTCGTGGAAGGGCAATGTGATGTGAATGTGGGAGCTGGATTGGATGTTGGAGATGGTGTGAATATGAAAGATTGTGTAGATCAAGTGAATATGAAAACATAAGAATCGAGCCAAAGTAGACCTCGAATTCGAGATCGGTGGGGCAATTCGAATAACATATAGGAATAGCAATAGGACTGAGGAGTCAATGGCAAGAAATCTTGCAAAAACCACAGAGGAAAGTTAAGTTTTCGTCCTCCAAGGGAGAGTTGACTGGGTGAGAATGTGCTAGATGTAACAACCTGCCCTCTAGGGCTTATAAAACTAGAGGAACCGTACATTTGTAAAAGAATGCGAAATGTTTTTATTAAACCGAAAAGCTTCCAAAATGACCTTGTTAAGAAATACTAGAAACAATAAAAGGTTTAGTTCTACAAATCCTTTGAAATGAAAAAATATATTTTTTTGTTCAATGACTCCTGAGCATCATCGTCATTCCCAGAACAACATCCCCACGTGTAGCATCCTCATAAACTTCCTCGCCTGGGGTGGAAAAAATAGTAAAAATACTAAAATTAGTCAAATATTTAGTAAGAACCACATCATGTAATAAACATAATATACACATAGGGTTTCTGTTAACATTAGCCTTCTTGAAAATACATTAGCTTAAAGCATACACAAAATATTTACTTCAGAGAATTGGAGAAAACATTCATTACCTCAACCTCATAGTATTAGCGTTCATTTCCTTAACCTCATCTTTTATGGTTGTTAGACACTGTTGACCCCCGTGTGTTAGGGTTAGCAAATCTTCCGATCAATGATCCTTCCTGGAGGCACCAGATAAGAATCAAACCTTAAGAACAATTCATTACTAGGTGCATTGCTAGTGATGTTTTCCGATGATACTTTCTTAACCCAAGGACTACTACTTTATCTTTAGTTACTCTGGAGTGGACAAGGGAGTTTCACTAGAATATTTACCTATCCTAGTATTGGGGTCATGTCGACAATCTTACTATAATGCACAACCCATAAAACTTTGTATGAACATCAGATAATAACATGTGATCATGACATGACACGTGAATGACTTGCAAGATGGTACGTGGCAACATATGGACAACGTGTAACAATTTGAACATATCATATGAACATGCTTTTCAATAATCCGAACATACGACATAAGCAGGATTTTCAACAATCCCAACATATCACATAGGCATGATTTAAAACAACAAGAGCATACGATATGGAAAACACATGGAAAAATCCGAACACACATACATAAACACATTTAAAACATATACACGTTACGTGAAAACATGAACACATTATGTAAGAGGAACTTGGAAGCTAACTTACAAACTTTCTGTTTATCGATAAGGTGCCGGGCTTCAAGAGTGTTTCTTAATGTTAGAACTATTTCACAAAACATGCAAAGAAACATAAGCTAACCCATTAACTAATGGAACCTAAAACGAACTTCCTAAGTAGAGACTATCATGCACTTAGACCTATTTTGCCATGATGGAACCTTCATCACTCAATCATTTATTTTCTTCCAACACAATCTTAATCTACATGCATTTGGGTTACTTAAAGACATATGGAGGCAAAAACCCTAGTTTGTTCCGAATATGAGTGTAAATTTTAACCAGAAAACCGATCCGGAACCGGTTACTAAAATGTCAAAATCGGCCGGAACCAGTCCGGTTCCGGTTCCATGATTTTTAGGACTAGACCGGACTGATTTGCTATAATATATATGTATATAATAATATTATATAGTATTTTTTTATTGCAGATTTTTTATTTTCAGTTTTTGTAGCAGTTATATTGATAGGCTTATAGTAGATTTTATTATAAAGCAAATTTTTGTAAATAATAACAGATTTTTAATAAAACAGATTTTTTTAAAGCAGTTTTTTTTAAAGCAGTTTTTTTTTTTTTTTTTTTAAATAGATTTTTTATGATTAATTTTCATTTTATTAAAACCGGAAAACTGGACCAAACCAGATCGAAAATCGGTAAAACTAGTTTAGGAGGGTAATTGGTGTATTATCGATTTTGAAAAATGTAAAACCGGTGCATACCGGTTTGGTCCTAAATTTTATCCAAAACCGGACCGGACTGGTTTGGTTACACCCCTAGTTCCAAATTCCATCATGCTCCTACCACAAGATTATTCATTTACCAATTTGTACTTAGAATCTGAAACCCCTTTGAGAAAATCCCTTGTATGCATGAAAGCATAGAACTCAAAACACGCACAGACTTGATCCAAAATATTCCATATCATTACTAGAACTTTCCTAATCCATGAATGATTTTCCATCCTTTATTACTTTGAATCTTACACAAAAATCGCAAAATATCAAACACCGCTTTCAACTAACATGCTAACTGAATCCCTGATGGACTCTAAACACTTTTTTATCCTCATATATGAAATTAGATAAAGTAGAAAGGATATGACTAGCTTACCAAGCTATAAGTCCTCGGGCAAGGCTTGGATGCACCACTTCAATCCCAAACTTTCGGTTCTAGGCAAGGGGGTGTGTGTGTGAGTTGATATGGATTGAAGAACAAAGTTGGAAATCATTGAGTGTGGGAGTGAAGAGAGGAGAGAAGAGGAGATGAAAGGACTTCACAAATGACTCTTCAATTTTCCCTCAAGGGTGTAGGTTTCCACAAATACTAGGGTTTAAATACCCTCCACAAGACTCTCTCTCATCATTACTCAGGTGTCAAATTTGAAATCCTCATCGTTACATGTTTTTTGAAGGCTAAAGGGCACCAAAACTGACTCGTGCGTGTCCTGGAACTACCACCACTGAAAGAAACCTCAGCAGTCTCACCCTTCTCTCAAGGTCCAACAGGCTTGGGAAGTATTGTTGCTTTAGAAAGACTTTCCAAATTTGTTTGGGAAGTTTCCAACACTATATGGCAATCAGTCTCCCCCTTTTCTTGATCTATAGACTTATACAAGGAAACATCTACCTCACCTAGGCTCGCTATCTGCTCCACATCAGATGGTCTACTCTCCATTGCCTCCTTTTGGAAACTCCCATGATTACAGGAATCCTTCACAGCTATAGCCCTTATGCCTGCATCCCCTTCTTTTGACTGGTTTCCACCAATTACTCTAGATTCCTTATCAATCTTCTGTACAATAGGAAACTCCTTTATAGCAGCCTTAGTATCCTCCATCTTTCCTAAACTAGCTTCATCTTTGTCACCACCTTTTGCATTTGCCTACTGCCACCTCTGTTGGTGGTTGTGACCAGTTGCACCACCATATTTTCAACCATAAAAAATGTTGGTGTTCATAGGCTGTGCTCGAATCCAAGGACCAAACTGCTGAGATTTCAAATCATCCCCTTGGTGCTCAAACCTCTGCATGGAACAGCCCCTCCCTTTATGAAATAAAGTACCACACTGAAAGCAAAAATTCTACAGCCTCTCATTTTTAAAAGAAATCCAATACTACTGCTCCTCAAACTTTAGCCACCTTCCTCTCAGTAAAGGCTTATGGAGGTCAACTACAACACTCACTCGAAGACATCTCTCCCATGCCAAACCATCATACTTAGCATCAACTCTAATGACATGACCAATTGAGGATCCAAATTGTTCCCCCCACCTCTTTTGTCATTACTACCAAAGGCAGGTTATGAAGTTGAACCCAAAAGGGTTCTAAGTTAAACTACGCATTGATGGACACAATTTCATCCACTTTTAGCAGGGTTAAGAGGTTCCTATAAAAAAACCATGGACAACCACTAAGCACCTTTTCTTTATCAGTCAACTTCTGAAACTCAATCAAGAAACTCCCAATTCCTTAAACCTCACCCATCCCTCCAACCTCCAAACTTGGGACATGGTCATCCTGAAAGCTTCATTGTTTACACCGTTATTAGACAATACTCTTCCAATAATACAGTGTTTCCCACGTACTCCCCCCTCCTTAACAAGCTCATGAGTGACATGGAAGATAGAGTTCTCTTCCTTTGACAAGTTTAGTCTCTCCCAATGCTTAGCCAGTTATTCCTTTTCCATCACCATACCACCGTACCCAACACTCACAATGATGAGAGACTTACACCCTTGCACAAGACAAATGCACTAAACCTTACTTTGTCTCGAAAGAGAAAAGAAGGATCATCTACTGAATATCATATTTTGGGTTCTTATCTAACATTGAACTATAAGGACATTCCATAAAACTAGCACCTTACAAGTTTCTTAATTTATACATAACTCATGCTAACTTGTGTGTGAAATATAAAAATAATATATATATTTTGGACAGTTGGGCTAATTCAACAAACATATTAGTCAATCTGCTCAAAAATAAATAAACAAAAAAAAAAAAGTTAATAGTAAGCGTTATGAGAATATAAATATTCCAGTTTCCCAAAGAAAACTCGCACCTAATTTATAAGTTTCTTTATGCATGTGAGGCCGCCACAATTAAGTACTATTCCAGCCAACTTGTGTTAAATATGGAAATTACAATATAATTTGGACACTTCACCTAATGCAACAAATATAAATATATTAGTCCATATATATGCTTAGAAATAAATAAATCGAAAACAAAAGGAATATGAATATTTCAACCTAATTCCATGCAGGAACCGATAGAGGAATTGATTTTTAAGCATTTTCCTTTGTGGCTGAATATTTAGGCATTTGGATTATGGATTCTCAAGTGCTCAAATTTGGGCAATCAAACTTTTCTATCATCGAATAAAATATACCCAACAACTAAAAAAAATAGGTGTACGGTCTAGTCATGTCCAAGTCATCATTATACCTCATTTGAATACTAGATTTGGAGTTCTTATATATCTAACATTAAACTACAAGGCTAGGACATAACATTAAACTCAGCAAAATAATTCTTTCTTCTCCCACACTTGGAAGCCAATCAAAACCGACATAGGTTACTTTATTTAAACTGCAAATCAAACACCCCACATGAGTTGTTTGGAGGGGAAGAAGAGGCTAGCTGTTTTGGTTTGGTGCAAGTATGCAAACACCCCACATGAGTTGTTTGGATGCATCAACGATGTATTGGCCATGCGAGACGTGCTTGTTGAGCGTTTTGGGTTCGATCAAGGGCATATAGAGCTCCTTACTGATGCAGCTGGTTCGTTAGTCATGCCCACGGGTGCTAACATTAAGAAGGCATTGGATCGGATGGTCAATAAAGCTGAATCGGGAGATGTTATGTTCTTTCACTATAGTGGACATGGAACAAGGATCCCATCAACCAGACCAGGCCATCCCTATAGGCAGGATGAAGCAATTGTACCTTGTGATTTTGTTGGTTTTAAACAATGGAAGCAAAACAGAGAAAAACAGAAAAATTACTTGAGAAACCTCAACCCTTTTAGTTCGCGGATTGATACTATGGTTCTGCTATTCATCTTTCATTGATCATGCTTTTATAAGCTTATATAGAGACTCACAAAATTCATTTAAAATAGAAATACAACTTCCAACACAGACTAATAGTAGGAAAGCTTAATATAGTAAAATAGAAATATGAAAGTTTCTAGGAAATAAACATCACAATAACAAATCTTCAATACTCCTCCTTGATGTGATTTCCAGTTACACCAAGCTGTGATCTGAGAAACTGAAACTTGTCTCTTGGGAGTGCTTTTGTGAATATATCAGCAAGTTGCTCTTCTGATCTACAAAACTTCAAAGCAATTTCACCATTTGATTCAACTTCACGCAAGAAATGATATTTAATTGCAATATGTTTAGTTCTACAATGCTGGACTGGATTTTTGGCAATTGTAATTGCTGATTTATTATCATAGAAAATTTCAGTAGATTCCAAATATTTCTCCCCCATGTCTTCAAGTATTCTTTTCAACCAAATGGCTTGGTTTGCACAACTTGCAGCTGCCACATACTCTGCTTCAGCAGTTGATTGTGCCACATTGCCTTGCTTTTTCGAACTCCAGGAAAACATAGCAGATCCTAGACTAAAACAATAACCTGAAGTGCCGCTCAAATCATCACATGAACTAGCCCAATCACTATCTGTAAATCCCACCAACTTTGTATTTGAAGTTTTCTTATACCAAATACCAAGCTAATAGTTCCCTCCAAGTATCTCAAAATTCTCTTGGATGTTCCAAGATGTATTTGGATAGGATATTGCATGAATCTTCAAAGTAAACTAGTGGCATACAAGATATCAGGTCTGGTGTTACACAAATACAACAAACGTCCTACCAAACTTCTATAAATCGAAGCATCCACCTTATTTCCACCATCTTCCTTTTTCAATTTCTCATTAGGATTTAATGGAGTTGCCACAGGTTTACAGCCTGACATATTGAATCTTCTTAAGAGATCTTCAATGTACTTCCTCTTGGAGCAGAAGATTCCTTCAGCTTCTTGACTTACTTCCATACCTAGGAAATAATGCATATTTCCTAAAGCACTCATCTCAAAACTTGCCATCATTTATTTTTTAAAGTTTTCAATTATTCCAACATTACTTCCTGTAAAAACCAGATCATCCACATAAAGAGGTACAATGATAAAATCATTACTATTTTGAGACTTTACATACAAGGTAGGCTCACTCTTGCTCCTCCTGAAGCCTTGCTCAATAAAATATTGATCAATTCTCCCATACCAAGCCCTTGGTGCCTGTTTTAATCCATACAAAGCCTTTTTTAGTTTATAGACTCTGCCTTCTTCTTTCTCGAACCCCTCGGGTTGATCCACAAAAACTTCTTCTTCCAACACCCCATTTAGGAATGCCGATTTCACATCCAATTGCAAAACTTTCCAACCTTTTTGAGCAGCAAGTGAAACTAAGGCTCTAATGGTCTCCATCCTTGCAACAAGAGCAAAGGTTTCATTGTAATCTATTCCATGTTGCTGCACATACCCCTTGACAATCAACCTTGCTTTATGCTTTAAGATAGAGCCATCCGGATTTAATTTAGTCTTATAAATCCATTTTACTCAATAACTTCTTTATTTGCTGGTAAAGAAACCAACTCCAAAGTTTCATTTTTCTCTATCATTTTAATTTCTTCTCTCATAGCTTTTTGCCAAACTTCCTCCTTTGAAGCTGCTGCAAAGCTATTTCGCTCAAGTGTAGCATAATTACAATGCTTGTATACTTCACTAAGAAGTCTTGTTCTTCTTATTGGAGATTCAGGAGTTGACTCTTCTTCACTATTATCAGAGAATACTTGAGTAGCTATAGGACTTTCTGTGTGAGTTTACTGAATATCACTTGTTTCTACTTCAACTTCTTCTTCTTCTTCTATTAATGACTCAACTGGTACCTCTACACTTTGTTTAGTCACTTTCTTAGCTTCCCAATCCCAAGATGCATTTTCATTAAACCTCACATCTCGGCTTACAACCAATTTTCTTGTTTTCAAGTTGAAAATTCGAAAACCTTTTGAAATGTTACTGTATCCCACAAATATCCCTCTTTCTGCTTTCTCTTCCAGCTTAGTTCTCTTTTGAGATGGAATATGAATATAACAAATACAACCAAACACCCTTAAGAAACTTGCAGAGGGTTTAATTCCACTCCAAGCTTCATAAGGTGTTTGACTTTCAACTACTTTTATAGGCACACGATTGAGCAAGAACACAACAGTGTTCACTACTTCACCCCAGAATTATTGGGGCAATTTTTTCTCAAGTAACATCCATCTTGCCATTTCCATGACTGTCCTATTCTTTCTCTCTGACACTCCATTCTATTGTGGAGAATAAGACACAGATAGCTGATGTTCTATCCCCTCAGCTTCACAAAATTTTTCAAATTCTTTGGAGTTATATTCACTGCCTCTATCACTCCTTAAAGATCTGATTTTATGGCCTGACTGCTTCTCAACTAGCAGTTTGAACTTCTTGAAAACTCCAAAAACTTCAGATTTTTCATGAAGAAAATAAACCCAAATCATTCTAGTAAAATCATCTATGAAAAGAATGAAATACCTGCTTTGATTGTGAGTTGAAGTCCTCATTGGTCCACATACATCAGTATGAACTAGATTTAATTTTTCTTTAGCTCTCCAATTGTTTTATGAAGGGAATGGTAGTTTGTGTTGCTTTCCAACCATGCACCCTTCACATACTTCGGTTTCAAAGAATTGAGATTGTAATGGTAGTTTGTGTTGCTTTCTGAAGGGAATGGTAGTTTGTGTTGCTCTCATCATCCCCTTCTGATGCAATAATCTCAAAGAATTGAGATTGTAATGCCCAAATCTTTGGTGCCATAACATTGTCTCATCCATAGTTGCCACCATAGCCTTAGGAAAGCTCCATTGAATGGGAAAGTTTATGCTTCTCCCCATTTTTACCTCAGCCAATTCCATTTTATTTTTTTCATCATAAATTTTGCACAAATCATTCTCAAAACACAAGGAATAACCATTTTCCATCATTTGGCTGACACTTAACAAATTTTGATCAAGAGAAGGAACAAGTAATACATCTTTAATAAACTTAGTACCTTTCTTTGTTGAGATAGCCACTATGCCTTTTCCTCTAGATTCAACAAGTTCTCCATTTCCATTGACTTTGGTTTTGATAGAATTGTCCAGACCAATGAAGATAGCCTCATCAGTTGCCATGTGATTGCTACATCCACTTTCTATGAACCAGATATTCTCTTCTTGAGTGAGAGCTTGACATGCAAAAAAAAAAAAAAATGCTCATTCTCCTCTTTTTCTTCTGAATAGTTAGCTTGTAGATTGTTCTTGTATCTGCAATCCTTTTCTATATGCCCAGATTTTTTACAATTCCAACATTGTGGTTTCCCGGCATGATAACAATTTTTTTTCTAAATGGTTTGTCTTCTTGCAGATTCCACAAGGAGGAAGTTCGCCCCTTTTCCCTTTCATCTTGTTTTCCATTCGAGCTTGATCAGAATTCTTGTAATCCTTTTGAGGCTTCTTTTTATAATCTTTTGTTTTTTTGTTTTCAGATTCACTCTTGATTGAAATGCATGCTCCAAAGAACCATCATTACTTCTAGCTAATCTTTGCTCTTGGGTTTGAAGGGAACCCATCAACTCAGTAAATGACAAAGTTTGCAAATCCTTTGACTCTTCAATAGCTGCTACTACATGATCATACTTCTCGGGTAAACTAATCAGAATCTTTTGAACAATTCTTTGATCAGTCACCTCTTCACCATGGGCATGCATCTGATTATCTAATTCAATTAATCTGGAATCATATTCTTTTACTGCTTCAGATTCATTCATTTTTAAATTTTCAAACTCCCTTCTAAAGCCTTGAAGTTTGATAAGTTTTACCTTAGTATTTCCTTGAAATTCTGCCTGCATAATCTCCCATGCTGCCTTTGAAGTTTCAGCCCTCATCAGTCTTGGAAAGATTGATTCAGACACAGCCTGTTGTAGGATGAAAAATGCCATTGCATCTTTGATAGTTTCTTGCTTAGATTGAGTTGAATCCAAAACTCCTACTGCTGGAACTGTCACCCCCTTTTCCACTACATCCCACAAATCTTGAGAGATGAAAAAAGTCTTCATTTTAATGCTCCAATAATCATAGCTTTCGCCACTGAAAATAGGAATAGTTGTTGATGCTCTAAAGGTAGCCATTTTCGACTCTCAGATGAACCTGGTTAGCTCTGATGCCAATTGTTGGTTTTAAAAAATGGAAGCAAAACAGAGAAAAACAAAGAAATTACTTGAGAAACCTCAACCCTTTTAGTTCACGGATTGATACTATGGTTCTGCTATTCATCTTCCATTGATCATGCTTTTATAAGCTTACATAGAGACTCACAAAATTCATTTAAAACAAAAATACAACTTCCAACACAGACTAATAGTAGGAAAGCTTAATATAGTAAAATAGAAATATGAAGACTTTCTAGGAAATAAACATCACAATAACTGATCTTCAATAGATTTCAATCTCATCACAGGTTTGGACATTGCCAATTTTTTTTCCTTTTGTTTCTTACCTCTTTCTTCGAATATTCTCTTATAAAATATAACAAATTCTAAGTGCCCCTAATGGCTCTTTTCTGCTAAAGATTATGCTCAGAATGGTGGCCTGTATATGTCAAAACAATCTCGGATTCTGTGAACATTTTGGTGAATTTCTTCTATTTGGTATATATAACAAACTTCCTCATGAATCGTATCCAAATGCTATTTTGTAGATGTGGACTTCCGGCATATAGTAAATCGGCTGCCAAAGGAAACTAGCTTCACGATTCTTTCGGATTCGTGCCATAGCGGAGGCCTGATTCACAAAGAGAGAGAGCAAATTGGACCTTCTTCCATCGCTAATTACACCATATTGCAATCCTGTAACCCCAATACAATCCCCTTTGAATCCATTCTACAGCACTTCGCATCACTAACAGGCATAAACACATCTGATATTGGCATCCACTTGCTGGAATCCTTTGGAGCCGACGCAAGACTTAAGTTTAGTTCACGTCCAGTTGAGCTGAATTTGTTTGAGTTGGGGAAGCAGGATGAAGGGATTCTTCTTAGCGGATGCCAAGAAAATGAGACTTCTGCAGATATGAACCCGATGATGACTGGAGGGAAGGTGTATGGAGCATTCAGTAATGCGGTTCAGACAGTTTTGAAGGATCATTTGGGCCCGTTAAGCAATAGACAAGTTGTGGTTATGAGCAGGAAAGTTTTACAGGCTGCAGGCTTTGTTCAACACCCTTGCCTCTACTGCAGCGATGACAGTGCAGATACTCCTTTCTTGTAGCAACCTCAAACTTCAGGTTCACGAGTCATTGAATGAATTTGCATGATTTCTTTGATATATACTTACTAACATATAGTACCAATGGGACTATATAGATCATCATCTTTTGGTATATTTTGCAATATTAATGACGAGGGCAAGAAAAAAATTCTTGTACAAATAATTTTCTCTGGATTCATATGCTATTCTTCAAGAACAATTGGAATTATAAAATGGACAAGTGAGAGTTTATGATGATTCCTCTGTAATTAGCTAGAAACTTAGTA
Source organism: Juglans regia (assembly GCF_001411555.2). Classification (NCBI taxonomy): domain Eukaryota; kingdom Viridiplantae; phylum Streptophyta; class Magnoliopsida; order Fagales; family Juglandaceae; genus Juglans; species Juglans regia. The sequence continues at coordinate 20,351,639 of NC_049903.1, forward strand.
CTTGCACCGAATGATTTCTTGTATTTTCAGTCTCTTGCCACTCTGTCACCTTAATAAATGCCAAAGCACAACGAAGTACAACTCATTATGATAGAAAATAGGTCAAAATGATAGAAAACATCAGTCATAGTATTACAATTCTTTTATCGGAATGTACCAAAATCGCTTTATGCGACTTCTTTTTGTGGGAAATAGGTGGGGGTTAAGTCATTGATATCAGATTCTTCTTTTTTTTTTCTCTCTTTCTTGTGTTGTATTTACTAGTCTGTGACAAATGTTGGACCTTCTCACCGAGTTGACTCTTAATTATTATATATCTATAATATGCTTGCTTAAAAAAAAAAAAATAAAACACTTACGTGGGTGCACATTATTGAGGCAGAACATGTAGTTTTCCAGTATTGGGAGCCACGAACATGAGATTGATTGCCTTCAAATAGGCAATATAGGATTGCAAAGTACTTGCATAGGTAGGTGAGTGGAAGAATTTGAGAAGGGCGATTTAACATTGTTGAAAATTAGAGATTCGTAAACAGGTTATATATAATCAGCAATGCATGCATGCCATCCTCTTGACATAGATAAGAGTTTATAGTCAATGATGATTGTTAATACTGTTTCAGATGCAAATTTTAAATGATGATGATTGCCATTGATACTCATCTAATTAAAGAACTCTTGGCCGTAACCTATCCGCTCTAATATGTCATAGGTCGATCTTTACGTGCTTTTGGGGGTAGTTCTAGAGAAACCCAAGCATTTTGAATAGGCCTCCTTTTAGTAGAAACATTCTAACCCCAACATCATTGAAATAATTTGTCTTCTGTACGTATTGTTTTGCAGCTTGAGAGTTACTTGATCTATTGGTTATTAACTTATTACAATGGGTCTAATTTCTTCATGTTGTTTTTCTTTTTAAACAAATCTATGTCTTCCTTTAGAGCTTCTACCCTTATTGAATATTGAACCATCTTTTCACTAAATTGAAAACTTTGACCTAAAGATACCAAAAACATAATCGGGTAAACCAATTTAGACACGTAAGAAAAATCACTTATGAGAAAAATTATAAATTATTTTTAATTACATGGCCTGATGTGGCATCTACGCAACATGCCACGTGGCACCAATGCGCTGGTGGACAACAAGATCTAAAGCCCAAGATTTTTCAGCCTAGAAATTAGACTTCCCTACATTACAACAAAATTTGGTTTTTGGGACGATTTTTGTTTGGAATGAAATGAAAATCGTCCCAAAAAATGAGATGTAAGGACGAAATTCAGAGTTCGTTCCAAAAAAAGACTAAAACATGTTGACCATTCGAACACATTCGAACGGTATATGTAGGGACAATAAATTTCGTCTCTAATAAAATAACAGTTCGAACATGGTAAAGAAATTGGCAGGTTAAGCACAAGAAACTGATTTTCAGTTCGAACATACCACTTTACCGTTCAAACATGTAGATCATCAATGTTCGAACGTGGATAACAGCGTTCGAATGGTATATGTATAACACCATGTCTAAAAAGCTCCTTAGGCCTTGACCTTTGTATTCTTAATCCTAGATAATTAGGTGTTGAGCTATTCTAGAATAAGAACAATTTTTGATACTTGAGTTGACAAAAAGGCTGTATACTTTGGGTTTAGAAGAATTATTAGAAGATTCTAGTGCAATATTGATTTTGAGGAAAAATGAAATTTTTTGAGCTTGATTGATTTAATTATATTATTTTGGAGAATTTTTAATGTTTTATTGATTTTGAGGATAAGAAACCAAGAGGCCCATAAGGAAATAAAACATGGCATAGTGGATGGTTGTCACATTAATGGGCTAAGTAATTTGTGTTAAATATTTGATGGAATTGGACAAAAGGTCCAAAGAGTGGTTCACTAAGGGCCCAAGCTTTTTGAGTATAAAGGTTTATGAGAGGCAATAAACTTGAAGGCCCTAATGTACTAAGGATTTGATCGGCTAAGGTTATGATGTTAAAAAAATTTAGGCCCAATTTGGGAGATACTAAGCTTTAAGCCTTTCTTAGAGTACATTAGGAAATAGGCCCCATGAAGAGGACATAAGGTCATTGGCCTAACTTAGTAAGAGTGAAAGTCTTAGGCCCAACTTAGAAGACATAAAAATTTAGGCTTCACTTATTGCACTCAAGACTATGGGTCTAACTATTTAGACCCAAGGTATTAAGCTCAACTTAGTAAGCATAAGGCATTTTGGGTCAAGCATGGTATAGATTTGACCCATGACCCAATTAGGTCAATGTAAGCCCTTTCAAGTCTCTTTTAATCCCTCAAAATCTGGAAACAAGGCCCCCATCCACTCAAACCCAAAAGTCTTTGGACCATTAACCCACACTCATAGCCATTTTGAGCCCACAAGGCCCAAAGTCTTGTTTTGCTTCTATTTAATTCTTCAATTTGAAAGCCCAATACACCATACCATGGGTTTCCTCAAGCTCATGTTATACACTAAGTACGCAAATTAAGTTTTGAAATTGGGTTAAGACTGTTAATCAACTTACATATGATTAGTGATCTTTAAACCATATTTTAGAACTTAATTTTCGTTCTTAATCTTTTTAACCTTTTTTATCTAAGATTTTCTTGTTTCACTATTCAATTACATGATTCTTAAATCATATTAGGACCCTAGATAAACCTCTAAACAGGTCATTAGAAGAAATGGCATATCAAATCTCAAACTACACCAATCGGCACACATGTGTGTCCTTTGTGTGCAATGGACTGTTTTTCCCTTAAACCCAATCATTTTGTGCCTTTCTCTCAAGAGCACTATGGTATTTAAACAGCTCATATGGTTCCTTTAAAGCTAGACCAAGCTTTGGACGAAATTTGGTTTAAAAAACCTAACTAAAAACCAAAACCTGATTGCACACAAAAGACTAGTTGAGTGGGAATCGAATTGGTTTAGCTTCAACCACCCATCTGCCCATGGCTGAGCCACCACCCCATGCCACCTCTAGCACCACCCAACTCCCAAGAGGCCCTCATGGTCATCATGAGCCTTTGATCAAATTTTTCCACCCAAAGAAGGCACCCAAAACCAAATGACTTTTGTGCATCACCCCATTTCAGCAACCACCCTCCCTTGCATCATCGTCTTTGAGCTATACCTCCATGATCACTTGGCAGCCAACTCTCCACCTTCTACCACCTAAAAAGGCCTTCAAGAAGTGACCTTACTTCTGCACAAGTCAGCCATGATGATGAGTCAAGAATATGAGTCAAGACAATGAACAAAACTGTCCAAGGAAAACCCACCTTGAACCCGTCAGCCCCATGGAAGGTTTTTGATGGTTTTTTTTCCTCTTCCTTTTGCACCAAGACTTGACCATCACCCTTAGGTTCAATGTAGCACATGTAGTGATGAAATCATAGTGATTTAGGACACTATTTCGATCTGCACAAGTGACACAAGGTGATGGAATGCAATCTGAAAATTCAGCCCTTACACCACCACCCATCTCCTCCAATCCCCATAGACTTAGACCAATGTCTTCACCCCCTTGGCCACCTATAAAAATCCCCTCCACCCCTCATTTCCTCCACACCTCATCTTTAGCTCCCCCTTGAGCATTGAGCACCATCTTCCCCCTTAGTTTTGAGAGAAACCTAAAGGTGTGTGAGTTTGAGTGTTCTTGAAATTCTTGTGAGTTATTGTGCCAGGAGCTTGAGTGGGCTACTAAATTTGTAATTATTCTTGCCCTAGATCTTATTTTACATGTCAAGTTGAGATTTTAAGTGTTGGATTGATTTTTGGATGAATTTACAAAAGGTTACCATACTTGATTCAAAACCAGGTTCATTAAGGATAATTTAAGTGTTTAAGTTGTTTTAAGTGAAAATTTTAGCTATGGCATGTATTATAGCATATTTTGATATGATTTATTAATGTCTTAGAATGATCATTGAAGATTTAATGTTTGATTAGAAGCATGCCATGATAGGTTTTAATTCTATCTTGTTTTGATCATCAAAACAAGCATGGGTATTAAGTAAGTGTGTGATTTAAGGCATGAAGTTTGATTTATTCCACCTAGGCTTGATGATTAAGCATTTAGAAACCTTCCGATTGAGACAAGAACGAAATTGCATGTTTTGGGTGAGTTTTGAAAGCATGCCTTTGTGATTTACACTAGAAACATCAAGCTTGATTAATGAAGAATTAATGAAGATTAAGGTTTTTAACCTTGATTAAGTATTGGGATGAACTTGCTCACCAAATAATTGGACTTTATCATATCATTAAGGACTATAGTTATTATTTGTGACTTAAAAAAATTACCTAAGCATGCATTCATAGGGATTAATAGTTGAAAACATATTAAGGCATCAACTAAAGTACATGCCACGGGTTGGGTATGTTTGAGCTAATTTCACTTTGAAATTTACAATTATAAGAGTATAGATGGTTTTAGAATATTGAAAATATTAGGTCCATGAAGTTTGGTTAAATTTGAGATCTATTTGTAAATAGTAAAAATGTAGGGCCTTAGTGGCAATTTTTGAAAGTTTAAGGGTATTTTTGTAAATATATATTTTTGAAGTCTTTGATTATGAACATCTACCATAGTGTTATAAATCCTAACTTAGTATGAATTTGATTTCAGACGCTACGACTTTTCAAACTTAAGAGGTTTGTAAGTTGGCCTCTAACTTACACCTTGATAAGTTATTTATAATTTATTGATAAATACTTCATTCATATTTTAATTATCATTTTGAGCATACAATATCATCTTATATGATACATTGAGTGCATACTTACATGACAAGTGATATTTTTCACCATTTTTGCATATTGCATCTATAAATGTCATTTTCACATGAAAGCTTCTACATATGCACATGTCATGAAATATTTTTCGCAACATAGCATGAAAAATAATTTTGATCATGACACCAAAGGCTAGGATGGAGAATTATCCTAGTAGAACTTCTATGTCCACTCTATAGTGTTTAAGAATGGAGTGGTAACTCTTAGGTTAACGAAAAACAGTCAACAGGCTTCGAATGAATTCTTTTTAAAGAACGCCGAAGCGAAGCAAAATTTTATGACACCTAATGTTAGTGGGTTTACATGTTATAATGTTATGATGATGTTATGTTATATTACTAATGCATTGAGAACAAGTTTGCAGACAATATAATTTCAACGTGAGTTGTACTACGGTTACCGACATGTACTCAGTGTATATGGGAAATTGTGATGATATCACATGTTATGATGTTACGATTAAATATGAATTGCTAATAATGATGAAATTATGTTTCTTGACGATTGAGGTAAAAATGTTCTCTAAACGAAAATATGTGTCCCAGTTTTTCTGAAAATGTTAAGGAATTTGGATGGGAGACACATACTGATTTTTCTGCATTTCATATTTATCATTTTTCATGCATAATTTCTCTTTGTGCAAATTGATTGTTTAACTTATTGAGATTTCAAGTAAATCTCACCCCTTGTGAACCCATTATCATTTCACTCGGAATGATAAAAGTTATGTTAGGTCTTAAGGAGAATGGACTGGATGAAGAGGTGGATCCAACTGATTGAGGAGAAGTCAGACCTTGAGAAAAGACTGGACCTTATCTTAATGTTTATAGCCCTAATCCTTCATGCTCCATAATGCATGAAGCAATTGATTTAGCATTGGAGACTTTTATGTTTAGTTGTACTATGTCTATGCTATGATTTGGGTTGAACTTATGATGGTTGATTACGCCCAAACTAGTTCGTGGTATTATAATATAGTTCAAGGTGTCAATCCACAGGGGGTCAGAAGAAAGACAACAGACGTAAGTTTAAAAGAAAATATCAAATTATAATATGACAAGAATATGAAAATTCTACCTAAAATACGTAATTAAAATGAGATTAGGACACGGATAAGAAGGCAAGTAAAGCATTGAGATTCTATCAACCAGATCCAATATTATGACTTTTTCAATCCAAATGATATATACAATTAAGAATTATAACACCAAAATCTTAATTGGAAGATATGACATTATATTCATCTATTTTCTCAAATTTAATTATAGAATCTATTCTCCTTTTACAAACCATCGTTTTCATATATAAAAATGAATATCAGATTTAAAGAAGACCCTATGTTCATAAACAATAGTGCAGTAGAAGATCACATCAATGGTATGAAAAGCTTGTTTAAGTCACAATCATATATTCATAATCCTATAATTCAACAAAATCAAACCATAGCAAAATTTAATATAATTGTCTCAAACTTATAATATCCAAAACAAATGGAGAATTGAATCCTATAATTTTAAACAATAAAACTTAACATATAAATTGAAATAAAGTCAAAGTATTTTCACAATCAATTTCCACCCTAGACTTCACCCAAGATTTAGTTCTCCATAGAAGAACTAAATAATAAAAATGAAAATTTTCTCTTCTCTAGAACTATGCCTCCTCCTCTTCAAAAAAACTCTAATTTTGTGCTAATGAAATGCTTGTATAGGGTAATAAAGAAACCTTAATGTCTTTCATATTCCTGCATCCAAAATTGCCTAAATTTTAAGATTCATCTTGACAGCCACGTACGTGCTTCAGGAGCAAGAATTTAGAAATCATTATTAGAGACAACTTTGTGGCACTTTAAGATAGTTTTCCAATGCATCAAGAATTGTATCAATCCAATATTTGAGCAGAAAGTTATGATCAAACTCTATCATTATCCTTATTTGAAGAGTCCTACACTTGTTGAAAGTTTTTAGGTTGTTCCAACGTTTTGCCCACTTGAAAGTCCTTTGAATTTGACTGGGTTTGGACTTACTCTTTTATAGACTCTGAAATTAAACATAAAAATATGCTTAAGAGTATCCCAAAGTATATAGAAACTCAATTCAAGAATACACATTAATTCTTATGATTTCTAGTCCAATAATAGGGTATTTAGAGTACACTTTCGTACACTCGTCAATGGTCATTAAAGCATTGAGATGTTTTTAGTTATTCTGGCATTAATTTTATTTTCACCCTTAATCTGCTACGAATATTGCATTCTGCTAGTTTCACTTGTAGGATGCATTGCATATTAACTATTATGTACGGGGGTATGTAACCTTGTGTTACATGTTCCGACGTTCTAAGTCTTTGTTCCATCTCAAGCAGAGGTTGGAGGTGTCACAGGGTGGTATCAGAGCAATTACGTCTCTGGATAAACCCACATGTCCTTAGGAATTTTATGCCAGAATGTAGGTTTGAATCTTAGTTTTGCATAGGCTTGAATCCAGCAGTTGGAGTTTGGTCTAATACGCATACATCTCAGAACTTGGAAGATTAAGTACAGATGGCGCAGGAAAGGCGAGAAAGAAACCTTGAAGGATCCAATGCTCGATAGGATCAGGACCGTTGTTTGGATGGAGGACGTGACTTGGCGAACGCAATTCGTCAGATGGCAGAAACCATGAAACAACAACAAGAGATAATCCTGAGGCAAAACCAACAACGCCCGCAAGTTGAAAGGCAAGAGAATCGAGGGTGTTCATATGATAAGTTTCTGATATACATATATACAGTACGTAGGGCATCTGCTACAAGGAGAAGTCAGTATCTGGTGGGATACCAATAGGTAGCTATTAATAAGAGAATTGAGCAATATCACTGCTTTGACCTAAGATAGGTTTAAAGAGGAGTTCAATAATTGATTCTTCCTTGAATCGATGAAGACCCAAAAGGCTCAAAAGTTTGCCACTTTGGTGCATGGTAATCTCTTAATTGAACAATATGCTACAAAATTTATGGAAGCTGAGAAAGTTTGCTCCACATTTGAACGCCACTGAAAAGATGCAGACTCAGAAGCTCCAAGGAGGACTGCAACTCCGGATTCGTAGTTACATAGCTGGGTTTCGCATCAACAATTTCCAAGAGTTGGCTAACGTTACTGCAATAACTGAAACAGATCAACAAAGTGTGGCAGCCCAGATTAACCTTGAGCAAAAGAGGACTTATTTCTTCTCTGCAGAAGGGAATAATGCCAAAAGAAGGGTTGTACAGGGAGCCAGTAAGGGTAAAGGCACTATGACGGCTCCATCTACTACCTGTAAGAAGTGTGGAAAGAATCATGGTGGAGAATGTCGAGTAGGTCTAAGAGTATGTTTCTGATGCAGTCAATCAGGACACATGATTCGGGAGTGCCTTTAGAATACACAAGGTGGATGGAACACTCCTAACAATCGGCCCAATCAGAGGCCACATGTTGAAGCTCATGTGTACACCATCACCCTTGGCGAGATGAACGAGGAGATTTCCGGAGTTGAAGAAACGAAAGTCGTTACTGGTATTTTCCCTTAGTACCCGTCTCTTATGTAGAAACTAGCCTTTTTTTTAATTTAGCTACTAGGTATATGGTAGTCCATGATTACGTTCTAGGTAATATCAAGCTATATACGGATATATATACGACATGTGCCTTACTTGACTCTAGTACAACGAGGTCTTTAGTGTTAGCGACATTTTGCACGAATGAATCACTATCTCAAAAAGTAGGATTTATTTACATATTGTGTAATTCTATTAATATTGTTCTCTTAAAATACTTATGTTTCAAAATTTTATTGGAGGGTGTAAAAGCTCCTACTTCACCCGTCCGCCCCTAGCCTCTGATCCCTCTTCATTTGGTTAAAAAAGAAAGGAGAATGGAATGTAGGAACGGCCGGAGTGATTGGGGCAGTGACATGCACGTTAACGGCACCTACGTACAACGGCCCCGAGAACCACATGACGACGAGTCAAGTACATGAATCACATTGTAAAAAGAATAATAATTAATGTAAATAAGAACAAAGATCTTTTAACTAACGACCAAAACATTCAGATCATGATCATGATCAATTTAGTTTTTCCTTAATTTCTTTTCTCTTCTTTTCTTTTTTAAAAAGAAATTGCTTTTATCGAGTAAAGTGTCATGGGTGGGTTAAAACCGCTTGGCCCAGCTAGACTACTCAATTAATAAACTCTTCGTTGTTTCTGATATTTTCTTTTCGCTTTATTTGTTGGTAGGAGCAGTAGTCACTGAGATCTCGTGCCATGATCCAACCCCCCCGGCCATCTTAATTATGTCATCTGTCTCTCAAATTGAGAAATAAACTCTTCATACAACAATTACTACTGATCATGATGTGGATTTTGATCAGATGTCATGAAATATTAAATCATGTTTAAAAAAATAATATTAAATTGTACCATACTTCATTTATATATCTCTGATCTCTGATCGCATGCATCCTGATCAAATTTTTAAAATTATTTTGATAAATTAAGCTCAAATTATATATAATGATGGCTGTGACAAAGCAATAGCAGTCTTAATTATAAAGAAACAGTACTGCAAATTAACCAAAAAGCTCATCAAAAAAAGAACTCCACATGATGATGCTTCATTTGCTTTTTTACTAGCTTCAGATATGAGACAAGATTGGCCACCGCACAGGCACAGCCACTCTCTCTCTTTTTCTAATTCCTTCAATCTAAGTACCTAAATTTATTGCCGTTATCTCTGCCTAATTGCCTATCTCACACTTCGCATACTTCTCTCTCCCCATTCCCATCTCCCAACAAAGGATTCTTACACTCCAAGCTGAGAGACATAACAGATCAGATCAGGATCTATTATGAAGAAACCAGACCAGACTCGGTTGTCGTCTTCTTCCTACAGGGAAAACATTGCGCCCGAAACCCTACATTCTAAGAGCATCGGATGCATGTCCGGCATTGTCAACCTCGTTTCCAAGTACCATAATCGCCGCAAATTCCTCACTTTCGGTTTGTTTCTCTCTCTGATCTAACCCTACTACTTACTGTACATGCATATTCTAGATAGAGTCCTTAAGTCATATCCATAACGTAATATATAGAAATGATCCGTTTGTTTCTTCTGTCAGGAAAGAAGCAGGAAAAGATCAACGCGATCTCGTCTCCTGCTAAACCAAAACCGGCCTCCTCGGTCTCAACAACCCAAGCTTCCCCATCAGTCGTACTGCAAGAGCAAAGCGCAAAGGAGGGAGAAGACGCGGCCGTTGATCTACGGAAATTGTCTTCCGACATGCAAAGGAGCCCTACACTTCCGGCTGAGATGCGGCGCTCGAAATCCTCGAACTCGTCGCAGCACTTCCGGAATCCGCCGGCGCTGATGGCGCGGCTGATGGGGTTGGAGGGAATGCCGGAATCGGCAGCAGAGAAGAGAAGGAAGCTCTTAGGAGCGCTAGAGAAATGCAACGAGGACTTGAACGCGCTCAGGAAGATCATCGAGTCTGTACAGTTTTCGGAGCGGCTGAAATCAACGGACGCGGGTCAACATGTTGACGGTGAAACTAATAGGTTGAAAAGGTGCTCGGAGTTCAATAATGGCGAGCAACAGCAGCCGAGTCCAGTGTCCGTGCTGGACGAGTTCACTCCTTCACCTTCGAGTACTACTGGACAGTACTGCCACTCCGGAAGACACGCAAACGGTTCGTTGATAATTAATTTGTTCTGTTTTCTTTGCTTTGCTTTGATTTCTCTGATAATTTACTACTTATCATGTGTACTTTCATTCCATAAAAATAAAAAGACAACATTAAATAAATATATATATATATATAATAAAAAGCACCCGAAAAATTAATACATTTATAATAAAAAATGAAATAATTTAATAACTTTTTTAATGGGAGAAATACCATTTTCTCCTTTCATGTTTGTAAAAAAATAATTAACGTAAATTAAACTTAAGTAATCAATAATTAAATCTTAGTAGATGTTCAGATCGGACAAAATTAAGTTTCTATACAAAATATTAAGAAAAATACTAATTGTACTTAAATAAAAATTTATAAAAAATTTACTTCTACACATTTCAGTTATTGATGTACTGAAAATTATAAAATTTTAAATTCAAAATTTAAATTTAAAAACAAAACTGACAAAATGAGTCTTGTAAGTAAAATTATAAGTAAAAATTGTAAGTATATGTAGCACTACTCAAATATTAATTATCTAATCTCTACTTTATGAGACATTTTCCCTAATCATTAACTATGATCATAACTTGTGATTTACTCCTCCCATAAAATTAATCCAAGCATATAGGAAATTAATATTCTATTCTCAACCATATTCCATCTATTTATGCAATTGGTGAGACAATTGCATGGATCGGGATAATGCTATATGCAAACAACATTATTATCTTATATTAATCTTATTTTTATAAATGTAACACTTTTTTTTTATATATATAATTGGATTATTTTTGTAGAATATTCCATTTGAAGCATTTAAAATAAGTATTAATTAAATGACATATACCAAGGTTTAGGATTCCATGAACTCTAACATGCATTTTGTTTCCACACATGATGATAACATAACCTCATGGTCATGTTTGGACCCATGCATGCATTATAAACTAACATTGGTAGTGGGAGAGCATTTGATTATTTTTAAAGGCATGACTTTCAATGATAGTGGATCTTCACCTAAATATCATATATATAATATAACAATTAATGACTTACAGCTGTTATTTTAAGACAAATATGGCAAAATATTTACCTTTCTTCCTTTTTTTTTTTTTTTCCCGAACTATATATATATATATATATAACAAAAAGCTTTGTAATTATACCCAAAATGTAGCTCCCTCTCTATATATATATCAAAAAATTTATATACAATTATTTTATATACTCTATTAATATGTTTGATTGCATTATTTTTTTTAATATAAAATAAATATTTTGATCAATCATATCAATATAATATATAAAGACTTAACAAAACTCTATATAAAAGCTTTGTATTATATTTGGGGTGGGGGACCACGTGTGTGTGGGTGGCACTTGTTCATGATGCAGTCAAAGATGGGTTCAAAGTAAAAAAGTGAGAGAAATAGAAAGAGAAGAAAATGCAGCTTTTATCGCTTTAACTTTTGACAGACATTAATCAAGTTAAATCAGGTTTGAGGTTGGAGGAGAGATCATTCAGATCAGTACAAGTGTCCATGCGCATGCCACGTTAGTACGTGGTACTCATGATCAGTAGGTCCAAACGCACTTGAGCGCTGTCAAAAACAATATGCCATCGAACAGCTATGTCTTTCTATTTTTTTCACTTTCCCTTGTCTACATTAATCACACAATTAGGATTCTTACCCTAAAGAATACTTAATCAATATAAAACAAAATTGACACCTGTCTCATTAACTAAGAATAGGGTAACAACATTATATAAGAAATTAAAAGCTTGTTTGGAGTCGGTTATTGCCAATTTTTTTTATCTAAATAAATTTATTTTCGTCATAAATAATTTGTTATAACTACTCATTTTTCTTATAGTGCACATGAAATAACGAAATTAGTATATGTTTGAGAATTAAAGTATTGTTTTCAAACTAGTTCATTACTATTTATAAATTATTTATTATTATTTTATTATTATTATTAAATTATTTATTATTATTCATAAATGATCTGAGATACTCTTAACGCCTAAATAGAGATCATGCATACATGCCTTTTGTGTTCATAAATTATATTTCAAAAAGAAAAATGATTTGTACAAATCCTAAATAGACAAATCTCATACAAACTCTTATAAAAAATTAAACCTCACTTTAAAAAAGTGTAAAAGAAATTATTATTTATTAGTGTGATCTATTATTTTATAAAATGTTTATATTGAACTTGTCTATTTAGAACTTATATCTAGCATTACTCTATTAAAAAAAAAAAAAATTTCTGTTACTTTTGTATCGTTAACGTTTAAAAGAGTAGAACTGTAGATAAAGACATAGAACAACAGTAGATATAATAATATTATATATAAGTAACGTATGCATGCAGCAGGAAGCAGACTAGTACTACAACAGCATCAAAAGCAACTGAGGAAGAAGCCAGGGGATCAAGAGGAAACCACAAAGATATATTTCAACGACAGAATGATCAATATTACCACCGAAACAGTAGTAGTTGAGAGGAAAGTATCAGACAACGTCGTAGGATCAATAATATCGTCCATATGGAACAGTAAAGCCATGATAGAGAGTGTGGAGGAAGTGTGTAGGGATATTGATTGGGGAAAGAGGAGAGAAATTGGAAGAATTGGGTTGGCTCTACAGGATCACATTTGCAGGGACTTGATTGAAGAGATGGTAGGAGAAATGCAGCAAGGATGTTGTTGCATGCTGCAGTATGCATTACCACTTGAGGCTTGTAAGAGAAGATTATGTTTCTGATCATCATGAATATCATCGTGTGTTGATTCATATAAAAACAAAGATGGTTTTGCTATATCTAAACAATGCTTTAGTAATTCTTTTTATGCGGTTTGTTTTTGGTTCGTGTTGTATTATAGATAATAAAAAAAAAAATTATTTACAAGTTTGTTGACAGAAATGACACTATTTAACTTATATTGAGTTCATTCATAGATCAAGTAACATGAAAATGACTCACATTAATCAGTAGCAAGCACTCATTACAAAACCAAGAAGTACTATATAGTTACAAATAGCATGCATCTAAATTGATCAGTATCCTATTGAAAATAAGAGTAATATTACATACAGTCGTGGAATGTGCAAATACTGTGCAGTCGCTTTGAAAAAGAGTGGGGTTCACTATTAAAAAATTAATTTCTTTTCATGTGGGTCCTATATTTATTCACTTTTTCTAAAACGATTGCACGGTGTTTGCACACTTACGACTACAAGTATTATTTCTCTTGGAAATAAAATCCAGATAGAGGTGGCATGGCATGTTAACTTGACCTGGTGCTAAAGGCTTCCACATAAGAACCTTTTCTCATCTCATCTCATCTCATTATTACATATTTTTTAAATCTTCATACAAAATATAATAAACAATTCAACTTTTTCAAATTTCAATTTAACTTTTTCAAATTTCAAAATAATAATAATATTAAAATATAATATTTTAAACTTTTAAATAAAACACAAAATTTTCATCTCACCCCACAAACCTCAAGGTTAAGAGTGCTTAATAAAATTGAAACTTGCCACATACTCAACGTAGACAATTATCAACAAATTCCTCAAGTGAACATGTTGCATTCTCAAACAAATAATGATTTCTATCTTTCCAAACTCCCCAAGAAATAGTAGAAAAAAATGAAACTAAAGACATGTAAGCTTCCATAATAGTCCACACCAACTCATCAAACCGAGTAGCACTAATTGATAACAAATGAAAAAACTTACTGCACCAAGAGGCCTAGATGTGGTTAACATTGGAGCATAAACATAAAGCATGAAGTGATATGTCCCAAATTTAGAGAATAAAAATGCTAAAGAAAACTATCTTCTCTTTGAGTGAGAATAGTACCACAATTTGAATGCAAATGATTTCTTACTTCTCATTGACAACCTTGGCTGCTTAAATAAGCAAAGCCACGTACAAGCAAACTGAAATGAAAGGGAAAACGAGTAGCTAACAACTTAACTGAAGCACACCTAAAACAGAGCATGCCCATACACATACAAACAGAACATAACTAACGGAAATAAAAATGACAAAAAACTCGCAACTTCTGCAGACCTATTCGCACGACCCTATTGATCCATTTGCAAGTAAAACTCTTGCCTGCCAAGACCCAGTCCACTCCTGCTTTTCACGTGTATAATGGTTCCGTCTGCATGCATGCAATGGTTCTTCACGTCCCTACTTATCCCAAGTATTTGGGATTCGGCTTATGGCCCCTCTCCGAATGACGTGACCTAACATGAAGTTGGTCCTTATTCTGAAAATGGAAATTAGCACACAACCCATCATACAACACACCCATTTTCAATAAATTCAGTTTTGTTGGAAGGCTATTATTACTAGCTCTCCAAGCAAAATTCTTGACCTTGATTAGGTAGATACAAATTTCACAACTTTCTCCAATATACAAACTGCCTTCCCGACCGTACCCTTTCATCCTGAACAGAATTTAAGAACAACCCCATAGCAAAATAGTAGTCTAATTTAATAGTGTACTGTCCACTTTTGTTAGCACCCATAACAAAATTTCAATGGTCCAAGAATGCAAAGGAGTTTGAATAAGTTTTCAAGCCACAAAAGAGGGAAAAAAATTTTGAATCCATTCAACATTCCACATTATAGAGGAAGCATCAAAGGATATATTGACAGTTGCATCTAAAGGTTATAATAGAGAAGGATGCGTTCCTAGAGAATCTAACCTTAGTGAAACCCAACGATCATTCCAAACATTAATGCTATCATCATTTTCAATTTGCTAATAGCAACCCTTCATAAGAATATCCTTTGCTGCACACATACTCCTCTACACATAAGAAGGATTACCCCTAATAGTGGACTGTAGAAAAGAAGAATGTGGGGAGTACTTGGCTTTAAAAATCTTATACAACAACGATTCAAGATTAAGTCATCACTCTCTATTCTTGTTTAGCAAGTATCACAAGGTTAAACATTTCCAAATCCCGAAACCCCAACCCTCCATGTATTTTAGAAACACACATCTTAGTCCAACTAACCCAAATAATTTTGCATTCAAATCCTCATTGTCCCCACTGAAATCTAGCAAACATACTTTCTAAATCTTTACAGAACAACTTGGGCAATTTGAAGTGACTCATAGCGATATGTAGTAAGAGCTTGAGCCACAACTTTAATTAATATTTTCCTACCAACTTGTAAAAGAGGTTTTTCTTTCCACCCTTATAATTTATTCCAAACACGGGACTTCAAATCCTGAAAAGATGTTAATTTAGAATGACTGACAAAAGATGGCAAACTCAAATATCGATTATGTGCTTGAATGGAATTTACATGCTAAATAACCTTGATAGCTTGAACCTCCCGATCCTCGCCAGCATTTCTACTAACCAATAATTCTGCTTTGTCCAAATTTATTTGCTATGCAGATGTTGTTTCATAAAGCTATATCAATGCATGATAGCTACATTTTCAACAGTAGTAACTTTGCAAAACAACAAACTATAATAAGCAAAAAATAAATGGCTAATTGTAGGTGGTCCATTACATACTTTAATGGACCTTCAGCATCTTGAAGAAGAGCAAATAAACCTTCAATACATGGAACAAATAAGTAAGGTGACAATGGATCTACTTGTCTTAATCTCCGTGATGGGACAAAGGACGAGGAAGGAACTCCATTGATCAAAATCTTGTATGATACCAAAAAAATACATGACAAAACTAGAACTACCTATTTTTTTTATCAAAACCCGATTTTATCAGCACCCTTTCAAGAAACTTCCACACCCGGGCCTAGCGCCAAACCTCTTTTTTTATATATATTTTTGGATTAAGTATATGAAAAGCTAGTTGAAATTTTTTGAGTACTATTTTATGGGTCCAAATTGGCTTTTAATGGTTATCAAATTTTCAAATGGACTTGCCATTGTAGTTAAATTTTTGAAATATTCTTTTTGGATTGGGTTAAAAATTGTTTTATGGTATATATACGTATATTATTTCATGAAAAGAGAAAACTGTCCAACCACAGTCACCATCATCAGCCTGTTTTCCCTCAGCCTCCATGCATGAAACAATAACAAAAGTAGGGCAATCACTTATACTTCAAGCAAACCCACACCGAGTTAGAGATGCTTGTGGTTAGATGCTTAAACCTTAGCGGTGGATTATGAATATCCAATTTCATACGGACCCTAAAAAACTCTCCTCATACTAGCAAATTTTCTGGCAAAGCAATATTTTCCACCTCGCTAATGGAACTCCCAAGCATACGAACCACCATAGTGTTCATACAGTTCAAAGGAAGGTCATAAATTCTGACCCAAAATGAAGCAAAATTCAACTAGATTTTGAAAATTTGACAGTCATCATCATAGTCTTGGATCAGTACAAAACAATTAAAAAAAAGGAGCCCATTTTGAAGAACACGAGATTTTTCATAAACATCAGTAAATTGCACTATAAAAAGTCCTTTCAAATCAAAGAAAGTCACCTCTTTCACTAGATTTCACACTAATCTCATCATATTTTTAAAGGCTTCCTTGTTAAAAAGCTTTTTGGATAGAAGTTTAAATAAAATACAGCATTGGAATTACTCCACTATAATCGCCAGAACAAGGTTATTGAGTACAACTTCTGAATTTCATACATCTATTAAATGTAAGTTTTCCACACATTGTGACAGATAGTTAGCCATAGGAAATGCTTTTGTGCAATCCTCACAGAAGGAAATGAAGAAATAAACTCCACTTAAGAAGACTAGAGATCAAAGTAATAATCTAGTAATAATCGATAGAAAAAATCCAAACTATTCCAAGTGATTAAGGAAAGCAACGAGCATCTACTAGGAGAAAACATAAAACCAACAGAACGGTTAACGAAACTGCCAGAGCACAACGGTTTTTCTTAACAATGGTTTTCTATAATTGACACACTATTACTGATATAAAAGCTTTCTCTATGAGTATTTTTTTTAACTTTTCCTATAACTACAATGAGTACTGTTACTGGGTCATCTGAAACTTATCACTCAAATGGTCCTCTTGATGTGGCACCATCACATAGTGCCACAAAATTTATTGAAAACAAGAAAAGAACACAAAAAGTATATTCAATCCAAAAGGGCGTCCAAACATATATATATATATATATATATATGTGTGTGTGTGTGTGTGTATATACATATATATATTTACATATATGAAGACTAAAACACTAAGTTTCTTTTACCCTTTTTGTATTTGCATTTTTTTTTTTTTAATAAACCAATGGAACCACTATGTTAAAGAGTGTCATCTGAGCGGTAAGTTTAAGATAAACAACTACAATATATCTCACAACAAGGACGTGTATTTCGATACTAACTTCTCCATAAATAAAATCATGTGGACCTTACTGGCTAGCTTTTGCTTTTTAATTAGTACTCTATATACATATGTTGTTTAACCCTTTCTCAATTCAATCTTCGTGATTTATTTAATCTTCAGGATATATTCATGTGCTCCTTGATAAAGCACATTTTTAAATCAAAAGATTTACCAACCAAAGGAGAAGATCATAGTGATTCAATAAAGTCAAATCAAGTCAAAGCTACCATCAACGAAAGATAACGATAGGGTTTTGGAAATTTCCTTCAAACCCTATAAAAACATGACAAGTGTCTATTATAGCTTATGCACGTGTGCCTTCATTTAAAAGGCATATGTTTGTTACATGCTTAATAGATAAATGTCCATTTTTTTAAATTGATTTAGTTTGAAAGAAAGTTTTGTCCAAAAGATAATATCTTAAAAAATGCTAGATACAAGCATCATGCATAACCGTTGCGCAAACGGTGTCTAGATGTAAAATGAAACGGTTTGTTTTGGCTCCCATTCTCCCCCTCCTTGTCTTCCCCATTCTCCCTCCTTTCGAATCGAGAGCTCTCATTCTCCCTCCCTCGTCTTCCTCATTCTCTCCCATCTTTCTTCGAACTTATTTTCCCCCTATAAATCATTCCCTCCCCCAACTCCCTTCGAAGACCAGCTTCCTCCCTTAAACTTGCCCTCCCTTTTCCCTCCCTCCGAATCGTTCTCTCCCCCATCTCCCTTAACAATTTCCTTTACCAACTGTAGAGAATCAAGTCAGTATAGCTGACATCAAGGCTGAAGATATTGAAGATCAAAATGTCAAGATATGCAGCAACGGTAATGAGCGAAATCACAGCAACAGATTTGGTGAAATCTCAACAACAAATCAGGAGCCTAACATGTGAAGAAGACTCGATCTTGCGATTTTGTTATGATAAAATTGTACAGCTGTAATCTTTAAATTGTTCATGTAAATATAGGGATTAGTTGTAAATGCTCTTATATATACTATTGTACAGATCAAATGAAATAATAGAGGAATCAATTCTTGCATACTCTCCCTTTTGAATTTTCTTACATGGTATCAATATAGCCATCAAAAGACCAACATCTCAATGTCTTCTTCTAATTTTGAAACCCAATCTCCCTTCATTATCTCCATGCCTACTATTGCTACTTTCAAACTAAGCCAAGATAATTATCTTCTCTGGAAGGCCCAAATGGTGCCATATTTCCGAGGTCGGGACCTCTTTGGTTACCTCGATGGAATCACACTGAAACCACCTAAAACAATTTCTGTCTCTCACCCTGAAACCAATATTGTTTCTAAAATACTCAATCCTGCTTATTCTCAATGGCTCAAGCAGGACAACCTCATTCTTAGCACCCTCATGTCTTCTCTTACCGAATGAGTGCTTGCTTAGGTTGTTACTTATACATCCTCTCATGTTGTCTGGTGTGCCTTTGATGGAACCCAAAATCTCATGCATGCATTGTTCAAATCCCCACACAACTGGCCACTGCAACTAAAGGCAGTAAATTTGTCACTGAATACTTCTATTTCATCAAGAGGCTAGCGAACAAGCTAGCAATCGCAAGGCAACCAAAGACACAAGATGATACTATCACATATAGTATTGCAGGTCTTGGCCATGAATATGACAGCTTTATGGCCTCCATTTCTGCTCGCACTGATAGTGTGACGCTTGAAGAAATTTATTCTCTCTTGTTAACCATAGAAGCTCGTCTTTCTCAACACCAACTCATTCCTGCAATTCAACAACCTTTTGCTAATGTGGCTCAATGTCAATTACAACCATTTGCGTGGTGGCTTTAATTCTGCCAACCGAAACAATGACCAGCCCTCTATTATTTGTCAGGTTTGTGGTAAGCCTAGACACTCAGCTCGTAAATGTTATTACATATTTGATCTTTTTTATCAAGATGCTCCAAAAGATACACCCAAGCAAGCTATGATTGCTGTGAATAACGGCAATCCTACCAATTGGGAGACTGAGTGGCATGTAGATACCGGTGCAACTCATCACCTCACACATGATGCTTCCAATCTGAACCAACAAAACAACGAATATAATAGTTTAGATATTGTTCAAGTGGGAAATGGTCAAGGTTTGCATATCTCTAAAACTGGTTCTTCTAAATTTCAAACTACCTCATCCACCTTTGTTCTTAACCATGTTCTTTTAGTTCTTGAGATTCAAAAGAATTTGATATATGTTTAACAATTTTGTATTGACAATAATGTTTATTTTTAATTTTGTACTCACTTCTTTCTTGTGAGGGATTACTTGGGGAAGGTCCTTCATCAAGGACATCTCAGTGATGGTCTCTACAGTTTCACCACCAAAACAAGTCTACCTCAACCACACTCTAGTATTCGAGTTTCATTTCGTAATTGGCATCGTGGACTTAGCCATGCTTCTAGTCCCGTCGTCCACAAAATTCTCTCCACTTTCTACAATCCAGTAGAGAAAAGTAAATTGCACATTGTGTGCCCTAATTGTCAATTGGCTAAAAGCCATAATTTGCCTTTTAAGCTATCTATATTTGTTTCTTCAAAACCTTTGGATTTAATTTTTACTGATGTTTGGGGACCTGCTGCCATTGCTTCCAACACTGGTGCTAAATATTATGTGAGTTTTCTAGATGATTATTCCAAGTATATTTGGTTATTTCCTCTTAAACTCAAATCAGATGTGGAACAAGTTTTTCATAATTTTCAAAAATGTGGAAAAACATTTTGAAAGGAAAATAAAAGCTATCCAATCCGACTGGGGTGGCAAATATAGACGATTAAACACATATTTTAAAAACACTGGCATTAACCATTGCCTAACTTGCCCACATACGCATCAACAGAATGGATCTATTGAGAGGAAACATCGACACATTGTTGAAGTTGGTTTAAGCATATTGGCTCATTCAAATCTCCCAATGATATATTGGGAAGATGCCTTTCAAACTGCAACTTATGTGATAAATAGGCTTCCAACAAATGTTTTAGACCAAAAATCACTTTTTGAGATGATTTATAACCGTGTTCCAAATTACCCTTTTATGCGTGTGTTTGGATGTGCATGTTGGCCTAACTTGAGGCCTTACAATCAAAATAAGCTCAATTTTAGTTCAAAAACATGCATTTTCATTGGCTATAGTCTTTATCATTAAGGGTACAAGTGTCTAGATCTCTGTATTGGTAAGGTCTATGTCTCAAGACATGTCATTTTCGACGAAAATAAAGCCCAAAGCCCCACTCATCAAACTTCAAACTCTGTTTTGCTTTCCCTGCAAATTAATTCTTTCTCATCAACAAGTTTCAGAGATTTGATACCTAATCCGATTCCCACAAGAATCGAATTTGCACCATTATGTTCTATTTCTGCAGGAACAGGTCTTGGAACATCTACCCAGCCAGCAACCAATGCTGATGATGCCCCACACAATGATGAATAGCTTGCTCCTACAAACACTCATCCCATGATCACTCGATCAAAGAATCATATCCATAAGCCTCGACAACAACCTGATGGCTGCATTCGGTACCCTTTACTGGAACTTTGATTGCAGAAACCGCAACTCTACACTAGAGCCAACTTCTTACACTGAGGCTTCCAAATTAGCCCACTGGCGAGATACTATAAATAAAGAATTCACTGCCCTGCTACAAAATGGCACTTGGTCTTTGGTGTCACCATCGAATAACACTAGCGTTGCGGGCTGTCGTTGTGTGTCTAAAATTAAAAAGAAGGCGGATGGGACCATTGAACATTATAAAGCACAACTAGTAGACATGATTCCACCAATAAGAAAGAGTCGATTTTTCAGAAACATTCAATAATCCAGTCATCAAATATACAATTATTCGATTAGTGCTTTCTCTTGTCGTTTCTTATAATTGGCCTATAAAGCAATTGAATGTACAAAATGCATTATTGCATGGTGAGTTACAAAAAAATGTGTTCATGTCACAACCCCAAGGATATATTTATCCACAATATCCAAATCATGTGTATAAATTACACAAGTCACTCTATGGATTGCGGCAAGCCCCAAGAGCATGGTTTTCAAAGCTCTCGAACAAACTCAAGTCTTTGGATTTCATGAAAGTAAAGCTGATACTTCCCTCTTTATTTTTCGAAAATCAGCCATTATCATTTACATACTTATAACTGTGGATGATATTTTGATAACGGGCTCAAGTTCGGATGCAATCACTTGTGTGATTAGCTACTTTAAAGAAAATTTTGCTATCAAAGACTTAGGCGTACTAAATTTCTTTCTTGGTGTTGAGGCACTTCGGTGTCCAAATGGAATTTATTTAACTCAATGCAAGTATATTGTTGATTTACTCAAACGTAGCAACATGGACAAAGCCAAGCCTTGCACAAGTCTCATGGCCTCTAATTGTCATCCTACTTCCAATGATGGACATCCTTTTGAAGATATAAGTCTCTATCGAAGCATCGTAGGTAGCATGCAATACCTATCCTTCACAAGGCCTGATTTAGCCTTTGTAGTACATAAAGTCAGTAAATTTATGCATCGACCTCTTGATACACATTGGATGGCAGTCAAGTGCATGTTGCGGTATCTTAAACACTCCATGTCTACTGGTCTAAACATCACCAAAGTTGGTGCTATGAGGTAGCAAGTTTACTCAGATTCTAATTGGGCTACTGATAGAGATGATGGACACTCGGTTGGTGCTTTCTGTGTCTATATGGGCTCCAATTTAATCTCTTGGAGTTGCAAGCAGCAACAAACAGTTGCTATAATCAATATCGAGGCTGAATACAAAGTGCTAGCAAACACAATAGCCGAGCTCACTTAGATAAAATCTCTTCTATTTAAACTTGGTCTTTCTCAAAAATAGCTGCCGGTTCTTTGGTGTGATACTATTAGAGCCACTTATCTCACATCAAATCCAGCGTTTCATGTAAGAACTAAGCACATAGAAATTGATTTCCACTTTGTAAGAGACCAAGTTCTCAATAAACAATTGGTGGTGCAATTTATTTCAAGTCGAGATCAGTTAGCAGATATGCTTACCAAGCCGTTACCTCCATCAAAGTTTAAACATGTACAACACAATCTACATGTCCGTGAACTACCCTCCAAATTAAGGGGGCGTGTAGAGAATCAAGTCAATATAACTAACATCAAGGCTGAAGATATTGAAGATCAGAATGTCGAGATATTCAATATCAGAATGTTGAGATATGCAGCAACGGTAATAACCGAAATCACAGCAGTAGATTTGGTGAAAACTCAACAACAAATCAGGAGCCTAACAAATGAAAAAGACTCGATCTTGCGATTCTGTTATGATAAAATTGTATAGCTGTAATCTTTCAATTGTTCACGTAAATATAGGGATCAGTTGTAAATGCTCTTATATATATAATGTTGTACATATCAAATGAAATAATAGAGAAATCAACTCTCGCATACTCTCCTTTTTGAATTTTCTTACACCAACTTAAGGATTCTATCATAGATCTAGACTGCAAATAATAATAAAATCTGTTGAGGAACGACATCGGAGACATGGGTCCTATTAGGCATCAAACATGTGCATTGTCTTGTAAATTGTAACGAAAAATGTTGGATGTAACTGCCTGGGGGGCTTGAGCACCGAAACTCATGTAATTTATAGATCATGAATTGCTTTCTACGAACCAGGTTGCTCAAGGCTTGATTTCACTAGTTGTGACCCACCGATGTGAATAAAACTTTTTCTGAGTAGTTTCATGGTCGTATGATGCACCATTTCTCTCTCAATCAAGTCGATATTGTAAGAGGGCTAGGCCTACTATTTTCTTTCCTATTTTCCTAGTATTATGTCAAATGAAACTGTCCAATTTTTCCAAAATAACATCAGCGACCATCACCTCTTCTGTTGCCTCTGAGATTCTTTGCGTTTTCACTGGATGTTCTACATTCCATAGCGCCGACAAGCTGGGCCTGTAATATCTTCATGTCTATAATGATGCATGGATATATCCCTCTAGAATTATCTTTGAAAATTTACAAAACCGAGACTACATCTTTGTGGGTTCGAACACAAGAACCTTAGGAACGGGGTGGAGAGAAAAGAAAAGAAAAGAAAATTAGGAAGAGAACATGCCCCCTCCCCTAAACACTGAGACTTGGCATTTTTGTTTGAAAGTTGGAAATGGGAAGACCGAAGACGCTGAGATAAAGGTGAAGGAAGGTTGGAATGAACTGTTTTGAGAAAACAACCACGAAGAAGACGACCATGCAAAAACACAAGAAGCCAAAGCACAATGTGAACAAGCTCTGAATCTTTGTTTGAAGAATAAGCCTCAGACCACACGAACGCAAGATGGGTTTCGCGTATTTCGTCTACTTGAAGAACAAGACAAAGCCCACGCAAAATATCTTTTTAGATTTCTTTTTCCCGAATTACTTCTCTTTTTTTTTTTTAAATGTAACGGTTGACGTGGCATAGCAAACTGCCCATCGTTTGAGCGGCCCGACTGTCCCTAGAAGAACTGCAATATCTTTGAAAAGTTTTATACGTTCTGGCATATATGCACACACACACACACATATATATATATATATATATATCTACTAGCCATTGCAGCCATTCTTCCTCTGTTTCCTAGCATACCTTAATCAAACTCTCGGGCAGCATGTATAAGGAAAAAAGATGATGAAAACAGAGAGACAATCATGGGGTAACTAGAAGCTTTCTGAAAAACATGAGTTGTGCAAGCACTCCATTTGAAAAAAAATAAGATTTACTATTAAAAAATTAATTTTTTTTATGTGAGTCTTATATTTACATAATTTTTTTTAAAAAGAATGCACGGTATTTGTATAATTCATGACTATAAATATCATTTCTTTTATTATTATATGAATGCAAGGGACATGGCTCAATAATATTATTGTAGCTTAGAAGTTAAACTAAGAGATTGCATAAATATTGGTAGTGAACTCCAAGTAAGTGGAGTTATTTAGGTTTTCTTCTTATTTAATTCCATAAAAGGAACAAAAATCAGTGAAGTTCAAGATAGGAGGGACTGTGCATAGGCGATTGCATTGAGCTCGTAGCTAGGGAAGCGATTATGATTGAATAAGTTGGCAAAATAATGCCCCCCTTTTGTGCTCAAAACACTAAACAGGAAGATCGACTCTCGCTCCCGTGCATGCAGAAGGGTCCAAGGGACAAAGTTAAGGCGACAATTTAAAATAATAATAATAATAATAATAATAATAAATAAATAAATAAAATCATGAAAAGATAACTACTTTTCTTATTGAGTAGTGCTAGCCGCTAGGCTCTCGCATAGCAACAACGGTTGGCCGTATCACTTAGTATAAATTTATCTTTTTATTATTATTATTATTTTCATATTTTTTTAATATATTTAAATATTTTAAAAAAATAAAAAAAATACAACAATACACTAAAAATTATTTTCTTAATTATTAAATAAAAAATTAAAAAATATATATAAACGGTTAAAATAAGAAAGTAAACTCAGACGACATACTAATATTTCTTTTTCTTATTTGCATTCTATATATGTTCACGGAACTTTGTATTCATTCATTTCACGTCTTTTAAGCCATTCATTAAGTACGGATTAACCTGTAGTTATTTCACAAAATTTGCACGAATTTTTATAAGTTTCAAATATCAGATTTAGTAATGGATTATATAAGTACCACGTATTCATTTAAAAAAAATGAAATAAATGAGAAAAGAAGTGCAACGCTTTCGAAAGAAATATGCGACGCTTCTCCAAAAAAAATTAATTAATAATATATTCTACTCTTTTTTAAAAAAAGTATACAACGCTTGCATAATATATGATTGTATCAACATTACTCAGATGAAAATTACAAGATTCATGCAAATTTTGTGAAAGCTAAAACGCAACCAAGCAAGTTTCAGAACATGCATTGCAAAGCGTGTATTTGTGAAAAATCATACCAAAACTGAAAATGTTACATCGCCAATCACATTGTTCAATGGAAATGTTCATTACAGCATCCATTCGCTTTCCCCAACCCATCGATGGACGAACAATAGTTGGCCACAAATCCCCATAATACCAGTTCAATCATGTCTCTATGGAACATTATAATCTCTTCAAACTTCTCTTTCTTGCATCTATTTTTTTCTTGTCTGCATGAACTTTTGTCAATCCACCTTCCTTCTTTTGTGCATTGATCGCTGTTGCCGGAGCAGATCCACTAACGCCAGTGTCTGCTGCGGGTGCTACGGCAGCTGGCTGCTCTGGCCCATTTCCCCTGGTGGCTGTTGTAGAAGGGGCCGGTAGGGATGGTAATGGTAATGCAGCACCTGGTGATATGCTCTTCTGGTCAGCATTAAGAACTGAGGTATTGGTCTGGTCAACATTCAATGCAGTGGTGGACTCGGATATAGCTCCCGATTTAAACTTGGGTTTTGGCTTAGCATGGATCCCAGTATAAAGCCTGCAAAAAGTATGGAAACACCCTCAGGTCCCTTGTACTCGAGGAAGAGAGAGTAGAGAAAGGGGGGGAGGGGGGGGCGGGGGGGGGGGGGGTGGTGTGTGTGAAAGATAAAGGCAACCCTTAGCATAAATTAGATGCTTTCTTTATTAAGGCATCAATTTTCACGGCAAAATTGATGTAAGAAGTCTATAAGACACAATTCTTACTCCAAGTTATCCAAAAATACACCTCAAGGAGGGCTATCAGACTGAGTTTAATATGACACATCTTCAAGGTTTGACATTTTCCATTTTTTAACATAAAACACATTATCTCAAGACACACGAAATCAATTCCAGCATAACCCCTAGGGGGTTGGCGCAAGTGGTAAAGACCTTGGGCTTGAGCGTATGCTCCCCTTAGGTCTAAGGTTAAAATCCCCTTAGGTACAAACAATCTTTAAGGGCCATTGGACTAGGGGATTTTCCCCTTGAATTACACCCAAAGTGCACTTGCGAGAAACTCCTTGACAAGAGCCTGTGCACCCCTGAGAATAATCGGAACGCTATTTTTGGACATCCAGTGCCAATAAAAAAGGAAAAAAATCCAAGTTAAGCATGCAATAATATAAATGCCCACTGATGGAAGCATTTGAAAAAAGCCCAACCATGACAAGGCTGAAAAAGAAGAATTATTAATCTCTTAATAAGACAAAAAGCGGGAGGGGGGGGGGGGGGGTTGGGAACCAACCAGAACGCCATACGTTTGCCCTGCCCTCTATCACCCCCTGAGGAACTACACATTCAGGTGTGGAATGACAAGCTACTGATTAGAGATCCCATAAAACATGGCAGTCTAAGGCCAAATTCACCATGGGAAAATGTCTGCCTGATAAACGTTATGTATTTTTGCACAGAAAGTTCCCCTGTTCCAATATATCACAACATGAAGTGGATAACGAGACAGGAATGACTGACCTAGCATGTCTAGCATACTCCTCATAATTCTCAAGCAGCATCTTGCCAGCTTGTTCATTCAAAGCTGATTCTGGAAATGGTTCAATCAATAAACACCTAACTACCTGTAACCATAACTCAGAGTCAAGGAATCAAACTTGAACAGAATCTGAAGCTAATGCAACTGATTGTCGAACTTTTAGAACAGTCTCAAACAGATGGCAAAAGAAATGGAAGTAGAACTAAATTATGTTCTACACTAAAAAACACATGAGCCTTACAATGAGAACATGCCGTAACCCAAGACTCGGATTCCAATCCTTTTTAAGTGTGTTGACACAGATCTCACCATTGTTTGCAATGTTTGGATGGAAAATCTTAGTCAGGAAGTAACCTTCAACACAAAATAAGATGTGAATCACAGTTAAATCAAAGATGCATCCGTTAAAAAAGTTCATGTTTCCAAGTTAAAACTGTAACAAGTATCAACAAACCTTTGGGAGGAGAGTGTGGGAAGTCATGAGATAATAATAATTTCATGCGGAAAACACCATTTTCATATGGAGTCCCAGCTGCAAGTCAAGAAATGCTTATTCAGTTTGAAGCCTTCACAATGCCTCAAAAGAGTAAACTTATGAAGATAAAGCTACATGCCTGGGCCCTCAATATCACCATATATGGTTGAAAAATCATCATCGTTTACACCAACTTTGATACCCTCGGGGGGAGATTCATCAAGATTCTTCAATTCCTTTGCAAGTTGCTTGATAACATTTGGTGGAAGATTTTCATTAGTCGCCTGAAAATATAAATAAATAAATAAATTGTAAGATGACTTTAACAATTCAAAAGTGACAATAGTAAAGGATGCCATGCTTCCATCATCACAATCCCAAAGCCTTTTCTTATTTTGAAACGAATTATAAACAAACTTAAAAAAAGGATCTGTGCTTCGCAAAAAGGGAAGGGCTAGGTTACCATATTAATGGCTGACAACAACGAGACATCATTTTATATGTGCAAATTGCTCAGGACAAAACTCTAGACCCCTTGATCAAAACAGCCAAACAGTACATCAACAATATCATATCTCATTCTAGTTTCCTGGTTAAAGTGCATATATCATTATTTACCAAGGAATTCATTGAGTAAGCAGGACAAATAGTGAATTACTTGACTAATAATAAACAAATCACAATAAAAAGGCACAAAACTAAAAACTGGTCACAAAAAGAAAGAAAAAATCTACCATTGTCACAAAGAGAAAGGGAACCCTTATGCAGACTTTTCTTGCTGAGAACAAATCAATGCCCCAACCTAAACTTGCTTTTGTTCAGAGTGATAAAAAAATAGAGTGCCGCCAAAAGTTCCTGCAAAAGAAATCTCTGTGAACAAATAGGTATTGGCTCCACAAAGAGCATGCATCAAAGACAATTTAAGTTCATTAACACATCTCCACAGACAGATAACAAAAACTAGCAGATTGAATGAACAGCCAATGGTCTGATAATGAAAGAATGTAGCATTCAAGGGTCTTTAGACACGTTGAACACAACCACAACTATACTCATGCAAATTATAGACGATGTGAGTAACACCAACAAAACATTTTTCATGGCATTTATATAGATTAATATACACATATATAGTGATTTGAATATTATATGTGAGCAGCATGATTAGTTAATTGGATAATTCCTGTGTCAAATAACAATTACTAGAGTGAGTGGCTGGCACAATATTGTTACCCACAAATCCACAGGTGTATGCTTTTGGGTTAAACTGAGGTTACATCATGTATGAAGCCTTAAGAAATGATTGCCAAAGGATTTAAATCTTAACCCTCACATTTCCAAGATCTCAACAAGTGGGGCCAAAGCTCAAAGGAGAGTCCGATTCAATAGGGAAAGTGAGAGACAACAATGTTGATTGTCGTCAATGGCACCCATTGTAGAGCAAGAACGACTCGCTTAAGGTTCTAATGATAGGAATGGACTCTTAGAGATGGCACAAGACACTTGGATTGTTAAGAAATTGCTCCGTTCGAGGGGAAGGCTAACTATGTATAACTTCATCTGGTACGATTAGACTCGCATGTGAAGGGGGAAGGTTCGTTTAACATCAAATAGTAGCGACAAAGGTGTGTGGTTGATATAACAGATTAAAGCCCAAATTCAAATGCTTCAAAGCTCTTACAATGAAATTCCTAAGGTGTCAACTCTCACAAAAAAAATATATATATATTTACTAATTCATATTTCCTTGACATCCCAGAACTAGAGTGTTTCAAATGAATATAACATTATCTAACATGAGACCCTTTCTGAAAAACCTCTACCATAATAAGACTAAGCGCCTAAAATTTCACTTGCCGAAAAGAAAGAAAAGGGGGATTGAATAAAATTTATAACTCATAAAAACTGTCATCCCTGAGTTCTAAAACAACAAAATGACCCGCCTTTCAGTATCTGTGTCTAGCATATATTCTACACAAACTAAAATAATTACAGAGTTTAAGTTGCTTTGCTATTACTCATTACTATAACAACATCATTACGGAAAGATAACCAGCAGAAGCACATTTAACAGGAAAGTCCAGATATGTTATTCAATGTCATATCCCAAAAGACAAACTTGTTAGCTGAGACATGGAATTCAAACCACTACTGAAGGTACTCCTCATTCGATGTAATAAATTTCCCCTTTCTTCAATAAAAAATGTGTTTCCAATAATAATAAAAAAAAAAAAAACTCAAGAACACAAAAGCTCCCCATTCTTTGTGTATCAGGCTCACAGCAAGAAGCTCCTGCCTGCACTATCAAGATCTAAAAATAACCTACGAGTAAAAATCAAATCATGGGAACAAGTTTTTCTGATTATCAATCTTCCCGATGATTAGGGACTCTGATTTTGTGCTGATAAAAGCATTTTTTATACAGTTTATCAGGGTATTGGTTTTGTCTCTTCCATTTCCACTTCTAGCTCATCCGAAAACTAACATATATGGATGCGTGATCCTACCTTTCTCCTTCAATCACAAGCAATGACATATTGACAAAAAAATAAGCAATAAATAATATGCCATTTTGCAGATAATAGATAACTCAAGCCAAAATAATCCAGACACAAGTGTACATGAAAAACTCAAAAGCACCTGAATTTCTCAAAAAAAAAAAAAAAAAACGTAGAGAAAAAGGAGAGACGCACAAAAGCACTCAATACAAAAATCTGCTGAAACGGAAAGTCCCACAGTGAAGAAGCCCAAAGACAGCATATTCTTCTAGTATCGAATCCCTAAAGGAGAATTATTAGAATAAATAGATCCTCAATTCATAGCACGTATAAACAGATTAACAAGAACCAAATAGCAAACTTTTACAACTCATCTGACTAGAAGTGAACAAAACCAACATAACGCATATTTCCTATGTTTACGCGAGAGCGAGCGAGAGAGAGAGTATTTCAAACTAAAACCCTTTAATACAAGTAACCTAGTTGACCATACAAACCAAGAAAAGAACCTTAAAAGACACATCCCCATATGTCAGATCAAAACCCTTCTGCTCTGGAAAAAGACGCAGGAATCACATTCCCATTTCACCAAGTGCGAAATCACACACTAATAGAACAAGAAAAGGATATCATCCAATAAAAGCGAAGAATCAATCAACTCAGAGACGGGCACACAAGATTTCAACTTCACCCAATCACATTCAAAAAAATAGGAAATCAAAGAGAGTACAAATATTACCAAAACCCTAAATGAGAATCCACCCAATCCGGTTCTTCTCTCCCAGAGCCCAACCACAGTGCGCAAGAGAGAGAGAGAGAGAGAGAGAGAGAGCGTGTCTCCTTTGAATGATTGAACTGTTGATTTTAGAGGTGGAGGCCAAGGCACAGGGAAAGAAGCAGCGTTTTTCAAGAGAATTATTGTTTATTTAATGAAAACAAAACAAAGCAAAGCAGATTAAATAATTTTGATTTGTTTTTTTTAATAATTTTGATTTTTGAAATGACGTGTCAGCAATCTAAATCTTATAGACGTTGGATTCCTTATGTCTACTCCAAACTCACGAGCTTATTATTGTACGTGTTTTACACTCCCCATTCAAATTTGGAAGAGCCAGAAAACGTGTCTCCCATTTCCCTAATGGATGCGCGTTGGATTTGTATTTTAAAATAAACAAATAAACAAATATATTTATATACACACACGTACACACAAGCTTACGCTACGATGAGCAGAATTTTTATTAAGAGCATTTTTAATTTATATTAAAATTAATTTATATTAAAATTTTTATTACAAAATAAATTTTATTGCACAAACATCTTTCGAGTAACCAAACAAACTAACAAAGTAAATGAAAAATGGAAAAACTCAAACATATTTTTGCAAAGAAATAAATGATCATTAGTATCAAAATTGACAACCACCACCACCCATGCTGTAGCCCATGCCACTATGCTCATGTTCCATAGGTATAAGATCTTTCCGCTTTGGGAAGTGCTATAATTGCTGGTTAAGTTGCGTTTAGATATTAAGATGAGTTAAATTGAGTTTTGAATAATAGTATTTTATGAATTTCATTAAGATATATTTAAATTTTTTAGATTAATATGAGTTTATCCTTTTAAATTAAAATGTATGAAGTAGATTGAGACGAACTTAACTTTTTTATGAAAAATTGAAGAAATAGTAAATTTCTTAATAATTAGTTTGAAATGAATTGAATTTAGTTCAACAACCAAATACAATCTTAAATAGTAAAACTCGCCTAATATTATTGACACGATAAATATTGATATGTTTATCATATCTCAATCTGACACTTCATAATCTTACTAGTAAATAAAAGTTTTCTTAGCCAATGAAATCTCGATAGAATTCGACTTGATTACAAATTTTTACCCACAAGTTACAACTCACAAGAACTAATTGATCACATTCAAAGATCATCATAAAAATTTTTCGAGAATGTTAAGAGTAGCTTATCTTTTGGTTGTCCATGAATTTAGTAGATTTGGCTTCAATTTTCCATCTAAAGTTTTCTCTTCGTTGCAAATTCCATTAGTAAATTTGATGAAAGTGGGAGGAAATGGTTTGAATAGAAGCATCGAATACAATATGTGCTTTTATTAGTAAAACTTTCCAAATTGAGTAGGCATGATGATGATCATTGCTGAATGCTGAGGGAAAAAAATGGCATGATGATTAAATATAACCAAAAGGACAGAAGGCATCTTATACTATTGCCTATTGGTTTTGCATTGACTTGAGCACCAACCCAATGATATTCTTGTCTCATAATCTATAATGGGAAAGTGACTGGTTAACATTAATATATATATATATATATATATATTATTTTGAAAAATATTTTAGGTCTTTATATGTTGAGTTGGATTGAATTATTTATGAATAGTAATGGATTGAGATGATGTAGTGAGTTTTGTAGGGTCCACCTAAGATAAATTTAGATATATTTAGATATTAAGATGATTTTAGATGATTTTATAGGAAGTTGAAAAAGATTATGATCAGTCTCGCGTGTAAGGAAATGTTAAGTTGAAAAATGTTAGGGTACCATATGTAAAAATGTTTTAAGTTGAGCTGAGTTTAATGATTTGAGGATTCGGTGTTTAGATATTAAACCCAACTTAAAATTAGATTGAACTTATATTCCAAACGGAACCTTAGTCAAAAAAAAAAAAAAATACGAAAAAAAAATTATAAAAACAATTTAATCAAGATTAGTATATATAAGACTGGAGTTCGTTATACGAGATAAGTTTCAAGTAACGAAAAACCGTGCAAATATACTTAATTAGAAGATTTTCGATATACACACAATTTCTTGTTTATATAAAGGAAAAATGTTTTGTATAATTGAGAAACAGATCTCAATACATTTGATACTTACAAAACTCACATGAATTCTTGGTTCAATTTTGCTTGTACATATGTTTCCAACGTATAGTTTTATACAGTGAGATCAACAAAATAAATACAGACAAAGTTCGTGAATTATATTTGAGACATAAGCATTAGATCTTAGTATAACTGACAAGATGAAGTTCTCTCCCTTATATGTTTGATTGAAAATTATGTGATAGTACATCTATTCCTTTATTTAGATGCATTACTCTCTCTTTGCACATGAACAAATTTCTCTACCTAATTAAAACGAAAAATTCATGGATTAACTTTAATTATAAATAACAATTTTTTCATAAAAGGGGTTTAAAAATTTTTGTCCCAATGAATTACTGCAAAAATGGAGTTTAAGGTTGCGTTTAGATGTTAAGATGATCTCAAATGATCGGAGTTGATATATGAATAATAGTATTTTATGGGTCACATTAAAATATATTTAAATGTAAATAGGTTGATATATGTGTTTAAATGTATGAAATGGGTTGAAATGGATTTAGTTTTTTTTTATAGAAAGTTGAAAAAATAGTAAGCCTAATCAATAATTAGTTTAAAATAAGTTAGAATGTGTTTGTGTTCCAAACATAGTCTTATGATTGTACATTTGTTTTGCATAAAACTTACATGTCTTAGATTTATACAATCTATGAACTTATTTTTAAGTATTAATGAACTCATAAGTAATCTTTTTTATTCTTTACGTGCATATTTATTTTTGAAAAATTCTATACACTATATTATTATTTTTTTTATTTTATTATATAAAATATGATATATTTATTAGATATTTTGTACCATATTTTATATAATTGCATGAAAGTAAACGTAAATGTATTGCATATCGTTACTTTTTACAAAAAAATAAAAAAAAATAAAGAAATATTAATGAAGCAGAATATTGTGAAAGAGGTCGGTGGTAGTTGAGGTCCGTGACTTGTCGGGCGTAGAGACAAAGTACACCATTTTTGAATTTGCTGCCGACGAATTGCTAGGCTGTTGACTGTTGGAGGGTCCTCTTCCTAACTAGCCGTTAGCCACCGGCTCCAAAGTACGCGTTTGAGGGTTTTGTATTGAGAAAAGTTTGAAGTCGGAATTAGTGTAAATTTTAGAATTACACCAACCAATAAAAAAGGTACACGTAATTTATGATGGATGCGCACTCAGAGCATTCTTTTTCTCAATTCTCTAGAAACCTCCAGTCTTGTATCTCTCTCTCTCTCGCGCTCTCTTTCTATTCAAACTGATCCATTTTACAATATTTCTCCAGAAGAAATCCTTTCAATCTTAGTATTAAAAAGCCCTTTCTCCAAATGAGGTCGCGAGTTCAACGAAAACAGTAGTATTTCTCATTCTCAAGGATAGATATCTGGCAGCACAAACCGTCTGTTAAACTAAGAGATTTTTCGACAAAGTGAGCAAGAAAATGAACGGAGCGGGTAAGAAAGTCGTCCATGTCGCACTAAAGGCGTCAAGGGCCATAGACTGGGATTGGATGGCGAAGCTTCTGGTCACCGATAAGGCTCGCAAAGAGTTTGCCACTCTTTGCCGCGCATTTGACGAGGTCAACTCCACCCTCCAGACCAAATTCAGTCAGGAATCTGAGCCCATAGATTGGGAGTACTATAGAAAAGGAATTGGGTCTTGCATGGTGGATATGTACAAAGAGGCTTACGACAACATAGAGATCCCCAAGTATGTAGACACAATAACTCCTCAGTACAAGCCTAAATTCGATGCATTGTTGGGGGACTTGAAAGAAGTAGAAGAGAAATCCTTGAAGGAGTCTGAGCGTATGGAAAATGAAGTTATTGAAGTACAAGAGATGAAGAAAAAGATAAGCACCATGACTACAAATGAATACTTTGAGAAGCATCCTGCGATGATGAAATCTGTAATGATTACTGGGGTTATTGATTCTTCCACCAACTTGTTTCAGTTCAGCATAATTTCTCATCAAAATTCTCTCATCTCATGTTTGTTGAGTAATAAATATAACCGTCTTTCATACCATGTAACCTAGTTGCATGTGGTTTGAGGATTTAAGCTTGGGCAAAACCATGTCAAAAATAGGGTGTTCTTTGTATGGTGACAGAGATCTTCGTTTTTATTCGTATAAAAGGTGGATTTGAACCTGCAAGGTGATTAAAGGATAAAAAAAAAAAAAAAATCTCATTCTCCAGAAGAATCCCTTTCAGTCTTGGTCTTCCTCCCTCTCTAGCACTCTCTCTCTCTATCCAAACAGATCCAGCTCGGTACTTATTTGTTGAGTGTACTTTTTTCCATTTGCGAAGTTGGATTCGCATGTTTATGAAGGTTATTGTCTGGGTACGAAGGTTATTGTCTAGGTATAAAGGTTATTCTAATTCATTATTTGGGTGGGGTCATGGTTGAATGAAATTAATTCCAATTTAATTTGGAATAAGGGTGGGGTCGTGGTTGAGGTGAGCGAGAATACCTTACTTTGGCCTGAGGTGAGTGAGAGTGACACTGCCAGAGAGGGAAGGCTGAGAATCAGGGTCCAGTTTATCATCAGATGCTTCGAAGGAGAGAGAGAGAGAGAGAGAGAGAGAGATGGGTGAAAAGTGAAAATACTGAAGAGGGGAAAAAGGCATCGGTCCTACCAAAAGTTCTACGAATATACTACAATCAATTCTATTCCACTTTTAAAAGAACTCTTATGTGTTACCTTGTAATTGGATGGTGTAAAAGGTGTAAATACACCAAGTCTTGCTGCCATCCACTCCCTTTTGTATTAGAGAAATTCTATAGTTTAGCAATTGTAGCTAATCTCACACCCCACACCTGACGTTGTGGTTTTATTTTATTTTTTATTTTTTTTCTTCCCTACGGTCAAAATCTCAGCCTCCATTGTCTTGACTTTCTTATTGCTCTCTTTTCTCTCATCCTCCATCCTCGTCTTTAACCCTTCCAGTTCCATTCTCAACGTCTGGTTCTCAATCTCCAAGCACATGATTCTGTTGGAGGCTCTTTGGAGCTTTGCATCCTTGGCAAATATCTTGTTCTTAAGGACAGGGACAATGACGACGGACTCCTTCAAAAGCTTGTACTCGATGAGCTCGATCTTCAAGCGTGACTCTTTCTCACGGAGCTCCGTGACTAGACGAAGCAGCTCCGTGCAATCAGGTGAGCGAGGCTGGACCTGAGCTGACAGGTGTGGGAAGTAAACCCCAAAGGACCTGGAGAACATCGTTTTCTAGGGAGCCTTAGCCGAGCTCAATGATGGCAATGGTAGTTTCGGGGGTGTCTCCTGCTTCGAGCAGGACAGAGACGTCTGCAGCCCCATGGCCAGTTTCACATTCCCTGCCACCATTGCAACTCACTCACTCTCTAACTACTCACTCACTCTCTAACTACTCACTCACTCTATATCTCCAAAAGAATATAGATGAAGTGAAACCACAAGGTTATAGTTTTTCCCCAAAGGTTTTTCTTGGGGCTCTGCATTTTTTTCCAAGTCCTCTAGTTTTCAATCCACTGGGATAGAGTGAAGCCTACAAAGACATCATTGTCTAAGGGAGAGAGGATAGAGTTTGAACTTGAAGTTTCCAATTGATGAGAAAATAATCGAAGTGAGTAAAGATAGAGAAGGTTGAAAGTGTACGCGCAGTGAGGTTGGAGGCTTCGAGGAGAGGAGTTGGGGGTAGGTGTAGGACTGGTTCAATTTTAGTGAATCTGGTCTGCCACATGGGGTGTGGGGTGTGCATCCAACAACCAGTTGATACCAAGATTTTTCCTTTGTATTATATTCATATCTCATTTCATATCATAGATGTTTCTTCTTTTTCGTTTTTTAGTTGATTTGTTTATGTAATTTTTTCATTGAACATAGTTTGATATGCGTAAATAAGAGCATTTCCAATTACTTCTTCATCATATTCTTTAAAATACATCACCAAAATCTACTTTTTCTATTTTACATATTGAATTTTACAATATACCATATATCAGCTTATCTATTTTTTCTTTATATCATTTAAATATTATATTTTTTAATATTTTTTATTTATTTCAAATATTTTCTCTAACTATCAATAATATCCTCATATTTTTTTATATTTGCAATATCTCTCTATATACAATGTCATATAATAGGAAAATTCATCTCATCAACCAGCTTTTCTATTTTACACTCCACACCTTATGTGTCATCAGACCGGGTTCACTTACAAAAAACAA
This sequence comes from Juglans regia, assembly GCF_001411555.2. Lineage (NCBI taxonomy): Eukaryota > Viridiplantae > Streptophyta > Magnoliopsida > Fagales > Juglandaceae > Juglans > Juglans regia. Next base: position 20,389,073 of record NC_049903.1, read on the forward strand.
AAAACAAATTACCGAATCCCTTCTCCCTCGTGAACACTCATTTCCTCCCCTCTTCATGCAGGATCTTCTCCTTGTGCCAAGCCCCTTTGTGCACAGAAAGTAAGAAAGAAATTAGAACACTCCATCAGAGACCTGATTCTTGAACCTCATTAGAGACCTGCATGTTCCTCCATCAAAGACTTGTACATTTGCTTTTGTGCTAGCTCATTTTTTGTTTCTTTTGCCCTGGCCTGTGAGTGTTGTGAAGCTCTTTCTGGAAGCTTCAACAATGGCAGCAGACATTACCCACCCTCCCATGGAACAACTCCAAGACCTTGAATATTGCATAGACTTCAACCCTCCTTGGGGTACTCTCTCTCTCTCTTTCTGTTCATATACATGTATATGTTTTATATGAAGGCACCATGAGAGTGAAGTGGGCTTCTGGCTCTTCATGCATTAGCAAACTAGTTTCAATGCCTCTCTCTCCTCTGTTTTTTCCTCCATTAAAGATTTTTGAATATGCTATGGAAGATATATGGGCATGTGGGTGTCGAAGCAGTGCAATGTAGCTTTACTATTGGGTGACAGTGTTGTGATAAATGAAAATTTGACGAATCACATTAATATTGGAAATTATGCAGACTAACCCGGTGAGGGAGGAACACGACGGCGAGGAGGGGGTCTTTGCGCCTAAAAATTCGAATGAAAGCTCAAAACGAGCATTTTTGTAAGGGGAAGAGAAAAAAATAAAAATAAAATAAAATTCCACATCAGGTGTGAGGTGTGGGAGTGTACAGTTGCTGACCTGTAGCAAATCTCCATATAATAATGTTCTATTTAAATTGGAAAAATATATGCATCTGCCCCACACCGGCACACACTCAACCTATTGAGTGTAAAAAAAAAAAAAAAAGGTGATGTGAAGTGTGTGCCGGTGTGGGGCAGATGCATAGCATTTCCCGAAAAAATATATGCATCTGCCCCACACCGGCACACACTCAACCTATTGAGTGTAAAAAAAAAAAAAAAGTGATGTGAAGTGTGTGCCGGTGTAGGGCAGATGCATAGCATTTCCCATTTAAATTAATCTAAATTTATAAGCTAAACCAAAATATAAATTAATTATAAAAAAAAGATTATATTTATGAGAATATTCTCAAAGTATATTATGAAAAGGTTTTGCTATGCATCGGCCACTATTCACCCCCACACCCCACACCTGACAGTTTTTTTTTCATAGGGTGTGGGGTGTGGAGTAGTGAATAGTGGCTGACGAAAAGAATTATTCATTATGAAAACAGGAAAGACAATACATAAAACAACCCTTCTACTGTATACCCACCCTCTCATCCGAATAAGGTTCCATTTGCATACAAAAACGGTTTCATCTCATGTCATCATTACAATTTTTTTAAATTTTCACACAAAATATAATAAACAATTCAACTTTTTCAATTTCTAAAACAATAATAATATTAAAAAAATAATATTCCAATAATATTTTATTCAACTTTTAACTTTAATCTAAAACCATCTCATCTTATCTCACTATCCAAACAGGGCCAAAGAAAAAAAAATCGCTAGTCATAGAATGTAGCTACACTCGAAGGTGCATGATTTTATTTTATTTTATTTTATTTATAGTGATGTCATGAAATGTTAAATATTATGTCATGAAATAAGAGAGAAGGGTTGAAATGAAAATATGATGACTTTCAAATAGTGGGAAAAGAAACTTAGAGGAGAGAGAAACTAATTTAAAATATTTTAGAATTGTGAATAGTATCCTCTACATCTAGTGTGATTACTCTAGCGAAGTCATGTATAATAAAGATGAAATACAAAAATCCATTGGATTTTTTAGCAACTTTCTTTATATTTTACAAAAAATTGTATTTTACAAAAGCCATCGTGAAGAAAAATGATGGATTTAAATTAAGTACTTTAAAATCCCCTTCAAACACTAAGATTTCTTAACAAAAAGTTTAAAAATATTTTAACATTTGAAAATTTTGTACCATTGATAAATAAGAAACGGATTAAATAGTTAAAAAGTTTTTTTTTTTTGTTTAAAATTAACACATTTATATGTAGGAGCTTCATTATTTTTAATAAGAAATACTATTAATCATAATTCTTTTATCGTTACTTGATGTCATACAAGATTAGAGACATGATTCGTATAATTCTTTTATCGTTACTTGATGTCATACAAAGGGAGATTCGCCGTTCGTGATCTTTCGGGTTCCTATAGTCAACACGCGCCCCACCGATCTACACGTCCACCGAACACGACCCCAACCGGAGTGGAGCGTAGCCTGCACGCGCGGGACGAAAATTCCGAGCTCGTCGGCGCGTGTCCTTCACGCGCCACCAAGGAGCTCTCCGCCGTTGCAATGCGCGGATGCTCCCAAACCGGCTACTCTGGATCTTCCAAGATAGACTGTCGGTTTTCCATTTAGAAGCGTTTTTTGTGCACTGTTTTTTCCTTTTTACAGTGTTTTCTCAATGTAATTTTTTTATGCCTTGTCTTTATTTTCAAGAAAACAAAAAAAACCCAAAAACATTTGTCCCTTCAGACTTAGGTCCAAAGGGTGTTGTCCCCCCTCCGCTTAGTCGATGATGTTGGGGTTTGGTTTCTCTATACTCAGCCTAGTTGGGTGTTTGGTTACTGTGAACTCTGTCGGGAACAGAGTTGTGCTATCTCTTAGATTTTGGTCTATAGAGATAAGCCGTCTGGACTAGACCATGTCAGTCACAATAGTGTACTGAGATTCTACTAATGTTTGTAATTAACTTGTTGTTTGAAGTCAAAGTTGTATGTCCTCTTTAAATGAATGGAATGAGATCCGTTTTATCAAAAAAAAAAAATAGGGAATGCAAGTCATGCACATTTATTTTTGAATGGTGGACCATATTTAAAAAAAAAAACAAAAAGAGTATGTGGGACTTGTTTATCTTAGGACTGTATTTTGTATTACTCAACCAAATAATTGACATATTAGTAATTAATAAAAAATAAACTTCTTACTTACTAGTAATAGTAATTTTCTTTTAAAAACACCAATAGAAATATATCTAAAATTAATTTCCTATGATTACAAAAATATGAAAAAGTTTTGGTAACCCAACAAATCCGACCTCAACCTAACCCTTTAAAAGGAAAAAGCATTCAACATATTTGTTGATGTCTAAAAAATTGCACAACAGGTCGGAATGGGAGAAAAAGTCATTCTCGGCCCACTATGACGATTCAAACCTCGAGCGGTATGGTCTAAAGCCCCCAGTAGAGGTCTGGTGCAGCTGTACGATCAATGGCAGTGAAAAAAAAATAAGTGTAGAGAAAATAAAGAGAGAGACACAGACTTACGTGGTTCGACATAGGGGTGTATGGTGAGGGGAAATATACTATAATATGTTTGTTTTACAGTCTCTCGTAATCTTTCATCTTTACTGTACAATGTAGATTTGGAATCTATTTGCTAGAGGAAGTCTTTTCTCTAGAGCCCCGATTGCGAGGTTCAAGAAGCTGTTGAAAAAGAAGTCCCTCGTACTCGTCTGTCGTTCCCCTTTTATCTGATCCGTCGTTTTGCATGCCTACCTGCAGTGATAAGTGATGGCCACCTTTCTCTTTGAGTGCCTCACATCCTCTCCTACTCACCACTTTTTCCCTTACCTCTTTACATGGCCACCTTCCTTTCCCTTGTCTCATCTTTGTCTCATGTCCTTCTCTCTTTCTTTGTCTTTTAGTGAGGGTCTCTTAGTGGGCTGAGCCTATTCATCTGGGCTTGGGATATTTTATCCCCTTCGGGACCTCAACCTCCTAAAAATAGTTAATATTGAATATTATAATTTGTAGTACTCATATTTTTTGTATCAGTGCCTTGAATCGTTCCGAAATGTTTCACAGTCATCCTATTACTAGCGAGTCTTGACGGGTTCTTTTTATATAGCATAGCATATTGTTAATCATGTGGTCTGTTTTGGTTGAGATGCCAACTTCAGAAACATTAAAAAATTATGTGATTTTGATTTTTTAAGAGCTCTGTTGGCGCATTTTCCGATCATAGATGTCCAATGAATAATCATTTTTTCTTATGCGGTGATACTTGGTGGTGGTGTGCTTGAGATTCTCAGCCATGCTTACTTAACGATAATTGACTAAAAGTTAAGAAAATAAGGATTTACATTGTTTGGAGTTAGGGGCTAGATTGCCCCCATCAATCACCCTGTCCCTGCAGAGGGGGTGTTTGCCCCCAGAATCTACCACCGAATACCAGGAGTGGGACCTCCCACTCAAGTGTCGTGAAATGAGGGCGGACTCTTGGTCTGTTTGACCCCCCATCCACGGCATAGACAACTGAAAAACACCTAAAAAAACTAAAAACCCACAACAAATGAAAAAATATAAATATACAACCAAATACAAAGCAAATTGGAAAGCAACAAAAAATCGTGAACTTAAACTAGAAAAACAGATATGACCAAACAAAGAACCTCTAAACCATGGCAGTGGCCACTCATGGGCGTGGTTCTGTTATGGATGGAAGAGGTGCTGGAGTGGAAGAATGACAATCTGCTTAAGGGTGTTGTGGGCAAGGTGCAGTACGAAGGAAGGCTGGCCTGATGTGCATAAGACAGAAATGGAAGGTCGTTGAAGGCAGTTAGTTGTATATGAGCAACTAAGCACGACGTCGTATGATGTAAAATTAGTTTCAGTCTTAAGTAGAACGTTTCCGTTTAATGTCTTTTCTTCTTATTAATTGTAAACGCAGTCGTTTCATTTACAAGAATCATAATAAGTGTTGCTTAAACACTGTCGTTTTGTTCAAACAAACACTATAAATAGAAGGAGTTGGGGGGAAAAGACCCAACGGATAATTTCACTCAGTTGCAGACCTCTCCTTCTTTCTTCACCTTCATTCTTCTTCTCTTCCTTCAATCTGGAGAGTGACTTCTCGAATAGGTCAAGTTTGGGTCCATTACAGTTGGTATCAGCCATGGCAGAAGGAACGCGTTCGTATGCTCAAATAGTAGATTCAATGAATCACTTAAGGCAACAACAAGAACGTCAGCAAAAGCAGATCGAAGATGCGATTTGTTTATTGTTGAAGCAGCAAGAGGCGGCGAGATTGGAAAGAGAAACACAAGACAAAAAAATTCAAGAGGTTTTACAACAAATCTCTAAGATTTCTTGTCACGATTCTGAAGATCCTGGTAATAGACGTCAAGATAATCAAGATCAACACATGAGGCACAGACATGAAGATATGGAGGATGACGCAGGGGACGTGAACCAAAGAGAGCTAGTGAACAGAGGCTTTGCCAGGGGTATTAAATTGGATTTTCCTAGATTTCGTGGTGGTAATCCATCACCATGGATCTATCGTGCGAACCAGTACTTCCTGTATCACCAGGTTCCTCCTGGCCAACGTATTTTCATTGCTTCTTTCCAAATGGATGATGAAGCCTTGGTCTGGTTCCAGGATGCTAGTGAGGCTGGAACGTTTCTTTCTTGGGAGGACTTCATCAAGGCTGTTCAGATCCGTTTTGGATCTATTTCGTATGATGATCCTATGGAGTCACTTACTCGACTCAAGCAGGTTAGTACAGTTAATGATTACAAATCTGAGTTTGAGATCCTTTCCAATCGTATTAGAGGCTTGTCTGAGAAAAACAAGTTGAGCTGTTTTTTGAGTGGCCTGCGAGATGAGATCAGATTACCTGTTAGTATGTTGAATCCTTTATCCTTGAATGATGCTTTTGGTTTAGCCAAAATTCAGGAACAGTATGTGGTGAGTATAAGGAGACCTTGGAGAAATTCACTTACTGATTCGAGTAAGTTTAGTCCAGAGTCGAATTTGTTAAAATCTGGACAAACTCCTTCACTGTTAGGAGCTCCACGAGTTTCTCCTTTACCTAGGCTTCCTTATCATAAGGTCTCTGAGTCTCAGATGCTGGAAAGGCATAGAAAAGGCCTTTGCTATTTCTGTGATGATAAATGGCAACCAAGTCATAAATATGCCAGACCAAAGTTATTTTTACTAGAAGGTATGGACTTTGGTGAGTCAAGTGGTGAAGAAAATGTTGATGCTACTGGTGAGTTGGTTGTTGAACCTGTGGAAGTTGAAGCTGAGATGGCTTCTATTTCATTACAGTCTATGGTAGGTGGAGGAGGAACTAAGACCATGAGACTTATGGCTTGTCTTGGCAAGAAGAAGTTGATAATTTTAATTGACACTGGTAGCACACATAATGTTGTGGACACTGTGGCTGCTGCTCGATGTAAATTACATGTACAACTTGGCCAGCCTATTAATGTTAAAGTGGCTAATGGTCAGCTCATTGAGAGCACGGGTAAATGTGTGGCTGTGCCTTTGTCAATTCAGGGCATACCTTTCACAGTTGATTTCCTTACACTTCCCCTGGGAGGATGTGATGCAGTTCTTGGAATTCAGTGGTTATCCACTTTGAGTCCTATTCTCTGGGACTTTGTCAATATGAGTATGCAGTTTCAATGTAATGGTCAGGAAATTTCCTTAAAAGGTTTGACAGCACCTCAGTCAAATCTTATTGATGATGAGGAATCCTTTGAGACTTTTGGTTGTGGAAGTAAAGGCATTTTCCTGCAGATAGTGGCTTGCAGTTCCATTGAACTTCCATCATTGCAGAATGTACAAGTGCAGCAACTTCTGCAGCAGTATAAGGAAGTTTTTAATGAACCTACTGGATTGCCACCCAATAGGTCTCATGACCACAAGATCACTTTGAAACAAGACATTTCTGCTATCAGTGTTAGACCTTATCGATATCCTTTTTACCAAAAAGCAGAAATTGAAAAAATTGTTAAGGAGCTCTTGAAATCTGGGGTTATTAGGCCAAGTCAGTCACCCTTCTCATCTCTTGTGTTGCTAGTCAGGAAGTCTGATGGTACATGGCGAATGTGTATTGATTATAGGGCCTTAAATGAAGCCACTATTAAGGACAAGTGCCCCATTCCTGTTGTGGATGAGCTCTTGGATGAACTTTCTGGTTCAACAATTTTTTCTAAATTGGATCTTAGAGCTGGTTATCATCAGATACGTATGAGAGATGAGGATATTTCTAAGACTGCCTTCAGAACTCATGAAGGGCATTATGAATTTCTTGTAATGCCCTTTGGTCTCACCAATGCCCCTTCAACATTTCAGGGCCTTATGAATGAAGTTTTCAAGCCATTCCTTCGACAGTTTGTCATTGTTTTCTTTGATGACATACTGGTTTACAGCAGTGACATGTCTTCTCACTTGGATCATCTCTCTACTGTTTTGCAAACCTTACAGCACCATCAACTTTATGCTAAGCAGTCAAAGTGTAAGTTTGCATGTCAGGAGATTGAATATTTGGGCCATCTGATTTCCAAGGAGGGAGTGAGGGCAGATCCAAAAAAGTTGGAGTCTATGGTCACTTGGCCAATACCAAAAAACCTAAAGGCATTGAGGGGTTTCTTAGGCTTGACAGGCTACTACAGAAAGTTCATTAGGAGTTATGGTCAGATTGCTGCCCCTTTGACTTCCTTGTTGAAGAAAGATGCATTTGTGTGGACAGATTCTGCTACAAACTCTTTTAATGCATTGAAAGCTGCTGTCACTAGCCCTCCTGTTCTTGCCTTGCCTGACTTCACCAAGGCATTTGTTATTGAGTGTGATGCTTGTGCAACTGGCATAGGAGCAGTTCTGATGCAAGACCAAAGGCCCTTAGCTTTTTTCAGTCAAGCCTTGAAAGGGAAAAACTTAACTCTTTCCACTTATGAGAAAGAACTTCTAGCCTTAGTGCTAGCTGTTAAGAAATGGAGGCCATATCTTTTAGGAAGTGCTTTTGTGATCAAAACTGATCACCATAGCCTTAAATATTTGCTTGAGCAGAAGATTGGCACTGTTGCTCAGCAAAGATGGCTTTCTAAGCTTCTTGGTTATGAATTTTCTATTGAGTATAAGCAAGGGGTGGAGAACAAGGTGGCTGATGCCTTGTCTCGAAAGGATCAGGTGGATGAGTTTGGAGAGTTGGCAGCATTGTCATTTCCCACACCAACATGGCTCTCAGAATTGAAAGCAGCTTATGCCACAGATCAGGACACACAGAAGCTAGTCACTGCTTTGCAACTTGACCCTACTTCTCATTCTACATTCAAACTGAGGCATGGTCTTTTGTTTAAGAAAGACAAAATTTATGTGCCAGATTCCTTCCCTTTGAAACAACAGATTTTGAACTACTTGCACTCTAGTCCTGCTGCTGGCCATTCTGGCTTCCACAAATGTTTGCATAGAGCAAGACTAGAATTTTATTGGCCTGGTCTCAAACATGATGTTAAGCAGTTCATTCGGGACTGTGACATATGTCAAAGGAACAAGATCCAGAATGTTCTTCCAGCAGGGTTTTTACAACCCTTACCTATTCCTGACCAAATATGGACTGACCTTTCAATGGATTTTGTTGAAGGTTTGCCCATTTCGAAAGGGTATTCTGTCATTATGGTGGTAGTAGACAGATTATCAAAATATGCTCATTTTATGCCTTTAAAGCATCCATTTACAGCTGCTCAAGTGGCCTCACTGTTCTTCAATAATGTTTTTAAGTTACATGGTTTGCCTAAAACCATTGTTTCTGATCGTGGCTCAACATTTACTAGTTCTTTTTGGAGTGAACTTTTCAAGTTGCAGGGAGTTAATCTGTCTTATTCATCAGCCTATCACCCTCAAAGTGATGGCCAAACAGAAGCTATCAACAAGTGTCTTGAACATTTTTTGAGGTCTTTCTCTGGTGACAAACCCAAGCTATGGGTGGATTGGCTCTCATTAGCTGAGTGGTGGTATAACTCCAGCTTTCATACTTCCACAAAGCTGACTCCATTTGAAGCTGTGTATGGGGTCCCTCCAACTAAACTACAGGCTTATATTCCTGGTTTGACTTCTAATCAGACAGTGGACCAGCTCTTGCAAACTCGAGAACAGATTCTCTTTACACTCAAATCCAATTTGTCCTTGGCTCAAGATAGAATGAAGTTTTATTATGAAAAACACAGAACTGACAGGGAATTTTCTGTGGGGGATTGGGTTTATCTTAAACTTCAACCCTATAGACAGCAATCTGTGGCACTCAGAAGAAACCTTAAACTTTCACCTCGATATTTTGGCCCATTTCAGATCACTCATCGAATTGGCAAAGTGGCATATCGTTTATGCTTACCTTCAGATTCACTCATACACCCAGTTTTTCATGTTTCTGTTTTGAAGAAAAAGATTGGGGATCAATTTACACCTATCTCTTCCTTACCTCCTGTGGACTTACAAGGAGAGTTAAGGCCTCAGCCTGAGAAGATCGTGGAGAGGAGAAGTGTCAAGAAAGATAATAGAGCATTGGTGGAAGTCTTGATCCAATGGGAAGGTGCTGGAGTGGAAGATTGCACATAGGAACCTTACTGGCAGCTTCGTCAGCAATTTTCCCACCTTGTGGGCAAGGTGCTTTAAAGGGGGAGGGTGTGTTATGGATGGAAGAGGTGCTGGAGTGGAAGAATGACAGTCTGCTTAAGGGTGTTGTGGGCAAGGTGCAGTACGAAGGAAGGCTGGCCTGATGTGCATAAGACAGAAATGGAAGGTCGTTGAAGGCAGTTAGTTGTATATGAGCAACTAAGCACGACGTCATATGATGTAAAATTAGTTTCAGTCTTAAGTAGAACGTTGCCGTTTAATGTCTTTTCTTCTTATTAATTATAAACGCAGTCGTTTCATTTATAAGAATCATAATAAGTGTTGCTTAAACACTGTCATTTTGTTCAAACAAACACTATAAATAGAAGGAGTTGGGGGGAAAAGACCCAACGGATAATTTCACTCAGTTGCAGACCTCTCTCTTCTTTCTTCACCTTCATTCTTCTTCTCTTCCTTCAATCTGGAGAGTGACTTCTCGAATAGGTCAAGTTTGGGTCCATTACAGGTTCCCTTAGCAAACCCACGGTGGCATGACCGCGAGCATTGAGTGCTTCAAGAAGGATGAGAAGAAAGAGTTGAGGAAGAGCCGAGGAGGAGGATGAGAAGAGAAGGAGAAGAAGAGAAAGCGACGAGAGGGAGAGAGAATCCGATTGAAGAGCAAAGAACTAGAGGGGAGAGAGAGAGAGAGAAGGAAAAGAGAGAATGCTTGGGGGTGGTGGTGGACGACAGTTAGGTTTAACTTAAACTTAATTTCAAAACGACGTCGTTTTACTAACAAATTATATATATATATATATATATATATTTGGTGTGCGTGTTTATAATTATACATAATTATAATTTTGGGCTGGGCTGATGGGTGGGCCAGGGGTGCGGGGTGTGGTGGGGGCAGACTGTTCCCGGCCTCGCTTGAGTGTGCAGCTTGCCCAACCCTATTTGGAGTTGGGCCTATGTGTATGGGTCTTGAACACAAAATCCACTATAAATAGAGTTTAATACAAGTTATCCACTCTTATCGGGCTTTCTTTAATCTGCCGTGCGGAGTCCTCTTGTTCTTTTCCGCTCCTCTAGAAGTCAATTTCCTTGCTTTATGTCATATTTCCTCAGCTTGATATTCTCTCCTAACTTTATGTCTAATAAACAATTTTTTTACATTCTCTTTCTCGTTTCCTTATGCTCTAACCTTTCATGTACAATTTTTTTACATTCTCTTTCTCGTTTCCTTAACACTTACATTAATTTTACCTTCCAACACTTTCAAGAAAAATAGGAATAAACTCATCGATGATTTTTTTACAATAATGAATTACACGTTACTTGCTTATAGAAATTAACAAAAATAAAACCACGTTTTAGAAAAATTAGAAATGATTAAGAATTAAAAATAAATCGAACCAGAAAAGGTAAAAACCAAAACTTAAAAAATCAACTAAAATTAGTTAAAGACATCCATTTATATATAAATTTAAAAATTACAATGTAAACAAAATATATACTAATGGGCCGAAATTAAAAGGAAAATAAAATTCTAAAAGATACAAAGAATAATGATATTTTTTTAGTTTAATATAAAACTGAGTTTAAAAATTGTGACGTTTGGATAGTGAGTTGAAATGAGATGAGTTGAGATGAAAGTTGAATAAAATATTATTAGAATATTATTTTTTAATATTACTATTATTTTGAAATTTGAAAAAGTTAAATTGTTTATTATATTTGTGTGAAAATTTGAGAAAATTATAATAATGAGATGAGATGAGATGAAACACTTTCACAATCCAAACGGAGCTATTTTTCCCAACTTTTTGTTGAATTTCTTTAATGATACGTCAATAAGTTATTTCTTTTCATTATTATAGTTTTTAGCTTTTTATGATTGTATTGGATGTTCCAACCCTCTCTTGAAATTTAACGAAGGCTGAAGCGTTGAAACTTGCAATACAAGATTACATACTTCCGTACATGAGAGATAAGATGTAATGCATCTAGCATATTTCTAAGAGTATGAAATAATCACAGTAAAAATATTTAACTCGATCTATGATTTTTACCATAATAAACAAAAATCCCAAATAATTATATAACTTTAAAAGATACATACTTGTTCATTATCCATCAAGAAAGACATAATATGAAACATAAAATATGGTATTGGAGTAATAAACTCCCTAATTACATCATAGTTCACATTTGTCTCCATAACATAGGCTTAGCACATTAAACCATAAACAATTGATAACACAAATACAATAGCATTCCTCCATCCAAGCAAAGACTTTTATCACAACTTTGTGCAACCTGTAGTCTCTCTTGGATTAAGACCCGACTCCTCATATCCTATCACACATTCTACCATTCCGATGTGGGAATGTTAGTGTTAGAAATACTAGATCAAAGTACGCAGCGAAAGTGATATTACCTCATCGTAGATATCTAGGATCTAGTGTGGTTATTCCACGGATTCTTCATCGTCGTCGTCGTCGTCGTTCATCCGGAGTCTCTTGTATTGATGGTAGAGTGTGCTACATGGTAATACCAGAGCAACACTCACATGTTCCACAGTCTAGATGCCGTGACTAGAGAGAACCATTTGAGAGAGAGAGCTCCTTTATCAAAGTGTATCATCCAAAAAAGGGGGAGAGACTATGTAAATAGCCTCTCTAGTGTAACCCCCTGGCTGACCATTAAGGGCTAGCGATCAAGCCTCATGGAGTCACTTAAGAGTCACTTCATAACCCCCAAGAGGAGGTGAAAGGGTGCCCACTATAGGTGCCCCTTTCTTACATCTCTCACTCACACATAGTGGGCAAGACCCCAGGTCTGCATCTCTCAATATGTTCTTAATCTTATTCATACTAGCAAATAGGTTGTGCGACCATCGAGCACAGCTGTAAAAGAAAAATGGGAGCACTATACCAAATCTCTCCGAGAGAAGACCAGTATAGCAACATCCCTAAAAGTGTCTCGTTATGCCCCGACTCATTTTGTCACATCAGACTAAGCATTCCTAATCCCTCTCGAGTAGAAATAACTCAAAGCAATGCTCAATCTCCATAAAACATGATGTACTCATAGTTATATTGCATAACTTGCCGACAATGAGTACACACCATTATCGATGTGTTACCAAATAGTCTTCCCTTTGCGCTCCTGTTATTTAGTTTCAGTCCAGTCGCTTTCCCAGCAATGTCTCTTTAGACTGCATCATTCATGGCCATAGATAACATGCCAAAGTAGCAGACACTAAAACATCAACCTCGTGACATAGTCAAAGGTCTCGTAAAGGCATAAATAAATTAAGGTCATCAATTATAACCTACAAGACTCACACGATGAGGAAGCAGGGAACCATTCACTTACCTCTACTGTTGGTTGTAAAAGCACATGTAGTATGAAATACATGTTATGGTGGAGTTCTCTTTCCAAAGAAAGAACGTATATCTAATCTCAATTCACCGTACAAATCTTAGTCTAGTCGCTAGCTCAGCGCCTAACTCAAGTCCCTCCATTTGCTCACTATCCAAAGCACCAGAGAGAGTCTCGCATCTAGCTAAACTACAAGTTACATGGATTGTGGGTAACCATGCACGGTCCTTAGACCTCATCTTAGCTCCTACTAAGGCGACATATCTTTTGTGTCTTCCAACTTATCCCTCTCTGGACAAGTACCGAGTAACACATTGTCTCATCTTTGCTCGCTAACTTTTTGTAGCGCCCAAGGTGATCGCTTGTGTGAGTAAGTCAATCTAAATCTGTCAATATACCTTTTTCACCATAACTCCTAAATTCATGGTGAATATGTGTACTTACCAAAGAGTGCTTACCAAAGAATGCTTCCAATCACGCCATATGATCATAGAACACATCAGTATCATGTGCATGATGAGCAATACCATGAGGTACAGAGAAATCACATGGTCAACAAAAAATTATTAAACCACAACTCTTAAGTGGTGTTTAATGACTATTTCTCTACATGTGCATTCTAATGTGTAGTAACTTTCTAAATCATGTTCATACCAAGAGACTCTGCATTTACATATAAAAGTCATTTGCATAACCATGAAGTCAACGACGATTCATCGCGAATCTCATTTAGGTCAAACTCACAATATTAACCTTAGATTCTAGTCAACAAGTCCAACTGCAAATTTTAAAAATTTACAAGGTGACCACAAATGTCATTCAACAAACTTAATTTACGACTTTAAGGTTTCATATAAATCTCTTGCACTCAACAAAAGCATGTGAGATAACCATTATTTATTTTTCATTAGGGGTAAAGCGATTATGGCTTTTGCCCCCAAAGACAATCATAATAGTCTAGTCATTACTTTTAATGATAATCGCATCACAAACTCATTTAATCATGTAAGTCATATTTACCCTCTAATAAAATCTTAACCTCTAACTCCCAGCAAACTGTAATGGAAACATCAAATAGTATAGGCAAAACTAGATTCTTTAGTATTTTCCATCTCATTAATTGTCTATGGATTTTGAACAAGAGCTCCTAGAAATTGTTTTTCTCATAAATAGTCTCACAAAACATGAAGCCTGAGCTACTTTTCACAAACTCATGTCCATCACCTTGTAGTATGAAAAACTTCTTATTAGGCGACAATTAGTTATCTAAGACAACCAGTTCGCAATATGTCTTATGATGACACTTTTCTAATATTGTAAACAGCATTCAAAGAACCACATTTTATTCAATAGGTCGTTTAATAAAAAAAAATGACTAGGTACATTGGGTATCGTTGAATAGATGGTTTGTTTAGGCCGCATGTAAACAGCACCGGCATCATTCATTCGCTTTATGTACCAAAATATTACTAGCAACAATCATGCGCTTAAAGTACTTAATGCCTAAACATCACAAAATCTAACCATTTAATTCTTCTATGAGAATTAGCTATTTAACTCTTTTAAGAAAAGTTTCAATAAATATGCAATCAATAACTATCTAAATGCAACTCAATTAGTACCAAGAGATGGATTTATACCTCTATTAACTCCACTTTTCCTTTGTCAATTAGATCAACAACCACAGGTTGGATCATATAAGTGAAGCGAATCTAAGATTCTATGTTGGGATTCCTACTATGTGAATTCAATACCTTTAGCAGAGCTATATTATAAATATTCTTTTCTAGTCTCTAAACGACGAGAGAATATTGATATAAAGGTACCACGCTATTTATGAGGATTCTTATAATCTATAACTTTTGGGAGTCACTATCACTAGTGGTACACCATCACTCAAATGTATACTCACACAAGTTGAATTACTCCCACTATTTTCGATTATCTTTAAAAAAATTTTGAAAATATTAAGGTTAAGGTAATGTGGAATGAAACGAGATGAAAACGTTATTTCCAAAAATAAGTGTTACAAAAATCCACAATTCCCCACCCTCGCCGAAAATACGAGTAATTTTCTTGACTCAACTAAAAAATAATCAAGTTTAGATCCTCTCGATTTTTAATAGAATTCACATTTGCACAAAATAGTCACTCAGCCTTTCTCAAAAGCGAATGAACTGTATCTAAGGACGACAAATCAAAATTAAGGCTGCAACCCCATATTACATCAATCCAAGTGTGATGTAATAACTGTTTTGCGCTATAATTCATTTATAACACCATTCTCAGCAAGTCAATAAACTGCGAGATAATTGTTCTCATCATATAACTCATACGATTGCGATTTCGAAAAAATTTTAACTGAAAAATATATTTTCATAAAAAAATTTTGGATCGTATTTATATGATGAAATAACATATTTATTATCAAAGTCTTTAGTGTGCATGTATAGGAACTTTCACATAGAAAATGCTCATATTGTCTTTTCTCATTGACTCTTCTAAACCAAGGAGAGGGATCTCATTAGCGAGAAAATCTTCAATTTCTCAAACTTCACACCCATCACCTGAGAAATAATACCACTGAGTCAATGAGTGACCATCCAACTTCCAAACTTCTAGGAATTCTCACTAACACTACTACTTTCAATTAGTTTTAAATCAAATTAGGTATAGACTTCACAAATATCGCATTAAAAGTGATAATAAAAACATCGTTTTGTGCAACAAATGCAGTATGTGACGTTTTAGCTACTAACTAGCGATATATCCTTATTTCTTGCATACTCAATATTTTTCATATTCTTCAATCCACTATAGGAGAGAAAAGAAAAACTTTGCGAGAAATTATCTTAGTCTAAAACTTATCTTGCATCAGTGCAACCATGAGCAAGATTTTTAGGCTGAATTAACTCGTTCCTAATTATTCAGAATTTTGCCATAGTTACCATGCAAACTTCTAAGGTGCTTGGTATTACATTACTCTCAAGGGGTGCTCCAAAATTTATATATCTGCAAGAATGAATGTGTCAATCAAGAATGTCCTCAACAATCTTGCACACTCAAATTTTAATGTTCTTACTTGCTAGACATACTAGCAAGTAGAGAGTGTATGTGCTTATCTGTGAGTTAATCTAAGTTGCTTCAAGATTATAATACTCAACCTCAAATATAGGAGCAATTTAATCTTTACGTTACAAAAACAACGCACAACTTTTGTTATTACTCACAAGATTCAAATGCAAAATAATGGTTTAGCTTTATTTGACAGTTGATCACATCAACTTCTATAAAAATTGTAGTGCATGCATCCCACGCTCACTTCCAATTTTATTCTAGTCCTTTCAAAGGTTTCACAATAATGATGGTCTAAAACTATCTGATACTCATAATAATCTTTATTCGTTTCCAACTGCTACTTATGGAGGAGATTAATGCGACGATTAAGTCGTATAAATAATCTCTAGGCGTTCTTCATGGTTATCTCAAAGTTACTAAACTATGCGTATCTAATTGCACACTCATCTAAGAAATTTGTCGCGTTAATCTAAGTCAGAACAAAAATAATTAATACACGTCGCAAGATCGAAAATTCGTTAAGCTTCCTAATCATCTCTTGCGCCTCAATGTCTAATTATTAATTTCTAACTTAATTTTCGCGCAAATTTATATCGAATAGGAGACTAATTCCAAATCAATATCAACTATACTCTCACTAGGATAAGCAATCTACCGATTTAGTCATATGAAAAAAAACAATTTTTTCTCTGATCGAAGCATGGACTAATCGAATTCAGGCTACTTGATCCTCTTGTTTATCACATTCTAAACAACTGAAGACAATTCTTAAAAATAGTCTAACAATATAAGTGATAAAATAAACTCGTACAGTTACATGTAATCACAATACATGTACAAAAAATAATCATCACATTTCATTCAAATAATTATTATTCACAAAAATAATAATCTAGGCAATTTATAACGTAAAATAAAATGCCAAACAAATGTGACAAAAATAATATCATGGTAAGCATGTATTTAATATCCATAATGACATGCAAAAATATATATAAAAAAAAAAATATGCCACAATAACATGCTCAATAAATAAATAAAATCGACAAACTTACCAGTAATAAGCTTGAGCCTAAATGGTTGGGCTAATTGTCCTTGTGTGCGAGGTTGAGTTCAAATCACCACCCAAGCATTTTGCGAAAAAAAAAAAAAAAGTTGTGCCATTGAATTTTGGACAGCCAATGGGTCGCACCCTCATAGGCGCCCAGCTGCTGTGCAAGCTTGAGCATGCTGGGCTTGCGGCCCAAATCACCCAATGGCCTTTTTTTTTAAAAAAAAAAAAAATGGACTGATGCATTTTAAATACAAGAATAATATGGGCTTGACTTAAAACAATCTATTTATTGCCAAAAGAAAAAAATTTCAGCCCAAGTAAATAAAAATATAAAATGCCAAGCCCAAGCCCGTATATAAGATTTTTAAAAGTAAATTGTCCACAGTGCGTCTTCATCCAACACATAAGGGCACTGTTCATCTTCCTCCTCCACCCAACAATTATAGTGTGGTAACGGAAGAAAAAATAATGCAGCACTTGTAACGGCTGCCAGTTGTTGCGTGGCTGGCATTTTTGGTAACGCCGCATCTCCTTGCAGAGCCATTGCGCAATGGCAGCGTTGCCCCCTCGCTGCACTATGTGCAGACAGTGCGGCACTACACCATGTCTGCGTTCCTAAGGCGCTGCTCCTACTCAGCACCACTCTGCCGGGACTCCAACTTTATTCCGCCGCTCACTGGTGCGTGCAACACCTAGCGAGCGTAGCTTTTGCTGGTGCACGCCGCACCATAGTGCAGGTGCGCTCTGCGAGCATCAATGCTCCTCTGTGAGCACGCCATCATTGGCATCTCTCTGCCCCCGGAAGAGCTCGCTTGCAGTACTGGCATGGTGTACGTTGTTTTTCCACAGCGCATTGCATCGCCTGGTACGCACTACATCGGCCTGGTGCACTGTTGCCCCTGCGCTGCACCCATTCGGTGCACTCAGTGCCGTGGTCATCATTGCACCCAGTTGGTGCACTTAACGCCCTGGTCAGCGAAACACTGGCACGCGCAATGCCATGGGAGGCGCAGAACAGGTGAGTGTCACACCATAAGCGACATAGCAATGATGCATCTGGATCGTGCTTACTGTGACACCTAGATTGCGCAGCATAGGGCCAGGCGCGACACTTATGTCGTGTTCAGCAGCCATTTGCATGAGATATTGCCCCATGCGGCGTTCATAGCACCAGGGAGCACATCATTAGGCAAACAACACCCTCTGGTGCACGTCGCAACACCGTAGTGTGTAACAGTTCCCAGTGCATGGGTCCTTGTTGCTTCGAGTGGGTGGTTGCCGCCATTCCACAGCCGCGCTACCACTGTAGCAGCTCATCAGCAACCGTGTTACATAACATCGTGCATGAAAAGTTTTTCTCGTAAATGAAATACAACATGCACGTCAAAACACAAATCGAGAACAACCGATTGGGCTCTGATACCAATGTTAGAAATACTAGATCAAAGTACATAACGGAAGTGATATTACCTCATCGTAAATATCTAGGATCTAGTGCGGTTGTTCCACGGATTCTTTGTCGTCGTCGTCGTCGTCATTGTTCATCTAGAGTCTCCCGTAATGATGGTAGAGTGTGCTACGTGGTAATACCAGAGCAATACTCACATGTTTCACAGTCTGGATGTCGTGACTAGAGAGAACCATTTGAGAGATATATCTCTTTTATCAAAGTGTATCATCCAAAAATTGGGGAGAAACTATGTAAATAGCCTCTCTAGTGTAACCCCTTGGCTGGCCAGCCATCAAGCCTCATGAAGTGGCTTAAGAGCCACTTCATAACCCTCAAGAGGAGGTGAATGAGTGCCCACTATGGGTGCCCCTTTCTTACAGTTAGTTAGGACTACCATAGTGAGATTTTTACAAATCTCAGTAAATTATGCTAAAAACATACAATACAAAAATTGTATTTCTTACCCATCCAAATTTCTTTTCAAAAATAGAGTAACTTCGTAAAATCATCATCATTAGAACATCAAACTTTCATAACATGCTTACATTCATAAAACATCATCATTATCATCATCATCAAAACATCATACATTCATGACATGCTTGCTTTAATAAAACATCATCATTCTTTCTTGTTCTTACTGAGGATAGTACCTCACGGTTCCCCATTAGACCGTGTGCACCTACTAGTTATCTTCACTACAAGATGGGTAACGCAGCCTGTGGCTTCATCTCAAGAAGTGCTCAAACTTCACATAAACTTCCTTCACTTAACATACTCTCTAGCCTCCACCAGCGAGAAGGCGCCTCCACCAGCGAGAAGGCAAATAAATACCTTCGTTTTGGGACTGTTATTATCTCATTTAAGGTCGCTAATTGTTCTTCGTTAACCCTGGAGATGTCACTCCATATTTATTCACTTTAGAGTGAACATAAGAGTTCTATTAGGATAATCCCCCATCCTAACTTGGGTTTGTGACAAAACATTTTAATGCATAACATATGTTTCATGAAAGATGACATGAATATTTTGGATATAGATGAAACTTTAGAACAGAAACATTAATCTTAATGCTGTATTTATCAATAAAAATAGGAATAAGGAATCCAGGGACCAGTACTATGTTTCCGATCATTACTGAACTTGAGCTTGGTCACATTCTTAGGGGTCTAGATTCTCAAAATCAAATCCTTTAGAAAGTAGATGACAAAGAGAGTGTTAGATTCCCCAAAACAAATGCTTATTAATAGTAATCTTATCCTTTATTCACAGGACATTTTTTACTTTCTTTAAGAACATAGTTCTTTCATATCCGTCTTTTGAAAAGCTAATCTTATCCGTTCTTCAGAACTGTCTTTTCCTCATTTGAAATAAAACATTAATACATGCTATTTTGACAATATTTCATGCGCGATTCCAAAGCATCTTCGATAACATTTTTCAGCCTTTCAAGTTACATAGTATCATTCCAAAGCATCTTCAATAACATTTTTCAGCCTTTCAAGTTACAATGATACCATGAAGCAATATTAAAATATATCATGATATTTCAAAATTTATAAAGTTTGACACCTTTAGAATAAAGTAGAATTTGGAATAATATTAAATAAATTAGAAATATTTCTCATCTATAAAGAGATTTCACAATAATAGATTTACAAACTGACGTCATTTGATATAATACTACTTTATAGTAAAAAAAAAAACTGTACAATTTGACTAATTATATCAGGTCATGTCAATTTACGAATTTATTTTTATATAATTCATTTGACTATTTGAGAAATGAAATAAATGATATTTTAATTCAAATCTTAACTCGAAATGGGAAAGTTACACAAATTACCTCAACTAACATTGGGTTAAGCAAATCGCTTAAGATCTTGTAACAATAAAGTCTATTTAATTATAATTCATCTTTCTAAGTCTAATACCATCCTTGTGATAAATGATCCCAACTTCGATTTAATCCCTTCTACCCTCGTTCCCTTTTTTCTTTTTGGATCTTTGCTTTATCTCAGTTGAATTCTGAATATGCTTTCCTTATTAGTTTTTTAAAAGAGTCCAACTCGGTAATGGATCAGGATTGGCCCATTTTTTACCCCAAACACCTAAGGCTATATGGTTCGAGCCCAAACAAAGCCCTTCTTTAACCATCTAGATTTTCTAAGAGGACCCAATTACAAAAATTAAGCCATATTTCCTCTAACGAGGATAAGGCGTGTTTGGTATACAATTCTTTGAAAAAATGTTAAGATTTTCCAAAACAAATCTTCAACTTATCCAAATATGATAGAAGCATTGTGGCTGTGTGATATGCATTACAAGTGTTTGCAAAAATGCCCCATTTAGTGTATAGATATAATAGTGTCATCATATATCAATACATGAGTATGTCATCTCCTTTTAAACCATGAGTCTTATTGCCAATGGGCGCATCTCCGGCTGTATATTAGCATGATTTTGTTATTGGTCCATTGATAATTTAATATCGAGATTTTATTAATTTTGCACTAATAATTATTTCCTATCTATGCGTTTGTGAATAGAGATTCGTCTGTATCAAAATGAAAATTGCTAAGAATTTGAATTCCAATTTGATACTTGATTACCTTAGCTACCTAAAATATCAGCACAACCATGATCGTTATGGACGTGTTTCGCACCCTAGCCGATGGGCTTAATCCAATCTGCGATACAAGAAATGTAAGGGTTCGATAGGTGAGTGACACCTTCGATGCCCAAATTACTTTTATCTCGTGAGAGAGAGAGTTTGTGATGAATACATGAGTCTAAATTGTACATGCATTTAGGCATTTATATCCCCCTCGCATGGTGGGGCCTTTGTTTCCTCTATGCTTGGGCTATTTGTTAACTATTTTTGTTGCCATGTTGTTGCATTTCATTCGGCTACTTCCGCCAGTCCTTTGGGTTATGTCTTCCTCTGACAGGTGGTTAAGTACGACCTTTCTCCGTGTGGCCTTACCTTGTCTGGGATAGAATCACTCACTGGGATCACCTGTCAATGACCCGTATCGGGTCATTTAATGCGGCGTGGCTCCTCGTGAATTATCCAGATAGAGGCATGCTCGTGTGAATGCTACTTCCCTTTCCTGTTTTGATCTAGGCCCTTTTCTCCTTTACTGTTCGTTGGGCTAGTTATATTTTAGCCTTTGGGCATTCTCGAGGTGGACTAGGCCTAGCCCTGTGGAGGATGAATATACCCCCTCCAGTTACCCCACAAATTCTTACTCGTATAGTGAGAATTTTCTTTTTTTACCCTGGATTGCTTTAGTGATCCATAATGTATAACAGCTCTGTTCATGTCCGTTGTCTATGATGGTACACTTTCCCACACCTGGGGTAACGTGTGATGTCTCGATCTCCAAGTTCCATCGTATAGTGGGGATCGCGAGATCTATTCTCGTTGTTTCTTCTCCACACTGTCACCTTCCTACTAGGAGTCGTCAAATTGACATTGACCCTCTATATAAACCCCCAGTCCAGGCTTTATCACTTCTTTTGTACTACCATTTACTCGTTCTTGTCTTTTCTTTGAAAATTCCTAGCCTCTCTTTCTTCGTCTTTTTCCCTCCTACGAAAAACCCTAACCTTTCTTCCTTCGTTATTTTCTGCGGCTATTAATGGCACCCAAAAATTCTTCCTGTCTCTCGTCTCGGGGCTTGCGCTCATCCTGTCCTAAGGGGTATTTTCTTGAAACTCTAGGGGCTTTTACTCGAGATAGCCTTCAGTATTTTGAGGGATACCACTGGTTTGCGGTCACAACCCGTCAAATCTGGCTATAGTGAGGAGTTCATTCGAAGTGCCTGAATCCGTTGTATTGGAAGTTCCAGGGGCTCATTGAGAAGGTCGCATTGTACCCCTCCATGTTTTTAAATGGCCTGCGACTTCTTTTTGGCTGTCCCGTACAAGACGTCTTGGATTACCTGGCATTGGCTCTATCGTAGCTTCATCCCAATGCATGGAGGATCTTATCATTGTGCTGCGTGGTTTGGCGCATGGTCTTGGGGGTTGAGGATGAAGATTATCTCGACCTGACTGCTAGGGAGTTCTTCTTCAAGCGCAGTGTATGGCAACCTATGTAGTTTATGTTCCTCTAGCAAGTATCAGGTTGCTCGTTTGGAGCTCCGTTTTTCCCTTGTTAAGGACTGGTTCAAAAGGTTCTTTTATGTGTTGGGTTGTGGTTGTGAATTCTCTGTTGGTGAGGCAGTCCGAAAAAAGTTCTTCGTTCGAGTTGTTTGGGGACTTATTTTTTATGACAAGGAGTTTTCCTGAACTTATCCGACCGAGAAAAGACTCATCTGAGGATGGTCTATTCCTGGGATGAGGGGCACCAGGAGGAAGTTTGGACCAATGCTTTGTTGACTAGAGCCAACATCATGACGCTGACCAATCATGGGTTAGTGGTTGTCATTTTCTATGTTAGTCGTTCACCTCCCGCAGCCAGAAAAGGCCTTTTGACACTCCCGTGGAGGGGAATGGGAAGAAACGTCACACTGAGGGTGAGGTGGCCTGTGAGTCATCGAGGACCAGTAGCAGCTCTAAATCCAAACATGAGGTTACCGTTCCATTTTGTAACCCTAGCCATTTTTTGCAAGCTTCATCATCATCATGGTCAATGAATCAAATCGGTGTGGACCATCCATCCCGAACAGCATTGATGTCATCCTGGAAGAAGCAGAGGTTGGTTTTTCGATAGAAACGAGTCTTGATTGTCCTTTGTTTTGTCTACACTCTGCCTTGTCACCCTCGTTGATTCCTTCCTTTACCCCACTAATTGAATAGGGGCTACCTGAGGCCCTTAGTTTGGATGAGGAAGAGCTTGAGATAGCCTTGTTCTTGGCCTTCCTCGAACTCGCTTCGAGGGGTTTTCACAAACCTGATGTGCCTTTCGAGGATGCTGCGGAGGTGCCTGCTTCCCCATCCGATGATGTTGAGGCATACAAAGCTGCCTCCAGGGTGACCTTTGACTCGATTGTGGATGTATTCCTTGGTAATGCCAACAAGGGCGTCCACTCTCCTTGCTTTGTTCCTTCTATAGCCTCCGATGGTGAGACGCTGACTCTTCCCTTTGACCCGAGGGCATTGTCCCAAGATAACCCCTTGGTCGTGGATCTGTGGCAGGATAAGGTCTTCCTACCTCCTCACCTTTCAACACTTCTCTTGAGCCTAAGGTTGTTACGTCGACGACTTTGAAAGAGCTCGTGACATCCACCCCTTCGGTGGGAAGCGAAGAGACTATGGGCAAGTAGTTGGCCGATGTTGATTCCGTAGAGACCTCCCTGAGCTCTTTCTCCCCTTTGTCCCTATGCACTCGAGTGGTTGGGAGTCTCGAGGTGGGCCTCTTGGCATGGTGCTTTAGGGATGCCTGAGCCCTCTGGGTCTCGACCTTCTGGACTTGGTCTGAGGGTTGATAATGCCCGGGTTGAGTTTGTGGGTGCTATAGTTGATAAGCTTAGGAAATTCCTAACCAGGTAAGTTTTCCCCTTTGGTCACTCCGATCTCTTTCCTTTACTGTTCCTCCATTCACTAATCCACTTTCTTTGGACTGTTAAGGAATTGACTCGTTGGTAGCTTGGATTGTCAAGGTACGGACCAAGAGGGATGAGGCGGCAAAGGAGGTCCTCTGGCAGAGGAGTTCTTCGTGCTGCAACCTTTTGCGGTCTAAGCTCATCGGGAGGTCATCAAAGTATGGACCAAGAGGGATGAGGCAGGGGCTACCTTTGCCTATGCTCACGCCTGTTCTCGCAGTTGAAAGAAGAAGATCTCTGCTTTTCATAATAATGTGGCATACCTCTAAGGCCAAATTGAGGCCAAATTGTTGGAAGAGGAGATAGCTCGCTGCCACCTTGAGGCCAAATTGTTGGAAGAGGAGCGAGATATTGGGAGGGATCGGTTAGCTCGCCATGAAGTAGAGCTAGAAGAGACCAGGAAATGGTATTAAGATTACGTTGTTACAATGGATCAAGCCAAGGAGTCCTACCGAGACCTGAGCCTAAATTATGATCACCTCAGGGAAAAGAAGGACAAGCTGGCCAAACAACATGATTCGGGCCATATGATGTACTGGAGGTTGGAGGAGAAGTACGTGAAGCTCATCGAATCTTGGTTGCGCAAATAGGAGGAGGTTAGATCCCGAGACAGGCAAATTTTGACCCTAGAATCTGAATTGGCCTCTGCTAGGGGGGAAGTGATTTTCTGAGACCTGCAGATAGCTGCATCAAAATTTGACCTGATTCCTTCTAAGGAAGACATGGTCCAGCTTTCTCCTCAGCTGACGATGGCCAAGGTGGTCCACAATAGGGCTTGGGGCTACGGATATAAGGATGGCTTGGTGAGTTTGAGGGACTATTTAATGGAGAATCCTCGAACAGACCTGTGTACCCTTAACTTGAAGACCCTCAAGCCTGATCGCCAGTCACTCCAATTCCTTAACTCCCTGGGCAAAGATCTGATGCTCAACGCCTTCCCAGATCCAACCCCAAATCCTTGACTTGTACATGCATTTTATTATTTTCTTATGGGGATGTATTAATGCCACAAACAATATCATAATGGATGTGATTTTATACTTGTACTTGTTTTGCATTATTCCTATTGATTTCTATGCGTTTGTGCCTTGCTCTGTTTGTCTATACAAGCTTTGTTGAGTGTGAGTACCTTGGATGGTATCGGACCTTCCTGATTCTACTTGTTTCTTACCTTTTTAGTTTTCTCGTTTTGCTTACTCAGATACGATTTTGCTAGGAGGCGAGGAGGGACATACCTAAAGAAGTTGTTTTCTCCTTTATTGCTAGGTGAGTGCAGAGCTCAGCTTTGAGAGCTAGGTGGGAGATAGGCTCAACTGGTCCCTTTTATACTTTGCCCTTCTTGTTTGTCGTGCATTTATTCATCCCTGAGTGATGGGTAATTTGATTGCTCAGGTGTGGAATTTCTCAAGATAGTCGAGAGATTGTCATTGTGAGTTAAGGGACTCGACTTAGAGGGTGATGGTCGAGTAGTCGAGGGACTATCATCGCCTATATTCTGCCGTGAGTCAATGGACTTGACTTAGAGGGCGAGGGTATAGCAGTTATGAGACTGTCATCACCCGTATTTCACTGTGAGTCAAGGGACTCGACTTAGAGGGCGAGGGTCAAGCAATAGAGAGATTGTCATCACCCGTAGTTCACCACGAGTCAAGGGACTTGACGTAGAGGCCGAGGGTCAAGCAGTCAAGGGATTATCACTGCCTGTAATCCGAGGATATGTAAGTAGGCGTCCTGCAATGATAAACACATTGTTGAGGAAAACAAACAATCTTATTCATGGTTTTCCTTGTTCATAGGTACATTCATCGATATATTTAAGCAAAGTAATTTTTTATGTGCTCGGCATTCCATGGGTGTGTTAGTTCATTGCCTTGTGCGTCCTTGAGGTGATATGACCTTGGTCTGTTGTTGGCGATGACGACAATTGGTTCTTCCCACTGGGGCCCAAGCTTCCCTTCCTCTCGTGTGATTGTTCCTACTTCCTTTAAAACCAAATTGTCGACTTTGAAGGATCTGGACTTAGCCCTTTTATTGAAGTAGTGTTCCACCTCCCTTTTGTTAATCGTCGTTCAGATTTTAGCTTCCTCTCTCTTTTCTTCCAGCAGGTCAAGGTGTTCTTCCAGCTTCTCGTTATTGGAATTCTGGTCAAAGTGTTGGATTCTGTAGGTGGGAACCCCACTTCCATGGGAACTACCACCTCGCTCCTGTAGATTAGGGCAAAAAGGGTTTCTCCCGTTGGTGTCTTGATAGTGGTATGATATGCCCACAAGACTCCTGGGAGTTCCTCCACGCTGCTTCCTTTCTTATATGTCAAATTCTTCTTCAGGATTTCGAGTAGTGACTTGTTGGTCGTCTTTACTTGCCCGTTGGCTTGCTGGTGACCCGAGGATGAGTATTTGAATTTGATCCCTAGTTCTGTGCACCATTCGCTGTAGTGGCTTGAGTCAAACTGTCGTCCATTGTCCGACATTATATTCTGGGGAATGCCAAATCGGTATACAATAGCCTTCCATAGGAAATTGGTGATGTTATTTACCATGATGGTCGCCAGTGCTTCCGCGTCCACCCATATGGTAAAGTAGTCTATGCTACAACCATGAACCTCACGCCTTTCTTGCTCAAGGGCAAGGGGCCAACAAGATCAAACCCCCATTGTGCGAACAGTCTATGCAACAAGATTGATGTTAGTTCTTCCGACAGCCACTGCGGTACTGGTGTGAACAATTGGCATTTTATTCATTTCCTAACAAACGCTTCTGTGTCTTTGAGGGCGTGTGGCCAGTAGTAACCTGCTCTTGTGACGTTTCCCTTCAAGGCTCTCTCATAAGGGCTCGGTGGGTGAGTGACACCTTTGACGACCAAGTTAGTTTTATCTCTCTCTCGAGAGAGTTTGTGATGAATACATGAGTTTGAATTGTACCTGTATTTAAGCTTTTATATCCCCCTGGCCTGGTGGGGCCTTTATTTCCTTTGTTCCTCGGGTGTCTGCCTACTGTTCTGGGTGCCATACCATCACATTTAACTTAGCTACTCCCACCTGTCCCTTGGGTCATGTCTTTGTCTGACAGGTGGTGAAGTGTGGCCTTACCCTATTTGTGATAGAATTTCTTGTCGGGATCTCTTCTCAATGACCTGTATCGGGTCATTTAATGTGGTGTGGCTCCCCGCAAATTATCCAGATAGAGGCGTGCCAGTGTGAACACTGCTTCCTCTACTTGTGCCGATTTGGGCCCTCTTTTCCTTTACGGTTTGTTGGGCCAGTCATATTCTGACCTTTGGGTCTTCTCGTGGTGGACATGGCCCAACTCAATGGGGGATGAGTATACCTCCTCCAATGATTATAGACTCTTTGTTTTTGTTTCTTTTATACTAGTGCAAAAAATGTTACCATATTTATAAAAGGGAATGAAAAAAAATGCTTATATTTTAGTTCTGACCCAAAATGAATTCTTAACTCTTCAATAAGCCTGACATATGTATCATACTTCAAAAAACCTAAAATTTATTGTAATCATTTATACAACTTTGATAAACTTCTTGAATCATGACAACAAGGATAAGCATTAGGGGTGTAAAAATTAATTGGGAGACCGTTTCCTTAGTTCCATAACCAGTCGGCAACGGTCTGGTTCTGGTTCTGGTTCTATGCTTTTTAGGACTGGACCAGATCGGTTCACTATATTATATATTTTAAAATTATATATAATATTTTTTATATTATATATAATATTTATATATAATATATATAATAATATAAATTATAATTATATATAAGATAGTATTATTATAATTTATAATTTATAATTTTAATCTTAAACATAAAATTTTATTTGATCGTATACTTTAAACATAAAATATATATATTAATAACATTTTATGGCCTAATAAATTTTTAACATATTCCTTTTGATAAATACATAATAAATTAGTAATACTAATATACATTAGTATATGGATAATGCTAGAGCCACTGTTGGGGCTCTCGCTGGGATTTAGCATGTGTTTTTGTGTAAGTCACTTTTTACATAGATTTTTTTAACACTTTTAAATATTTTTAAAAAATAAAATAAATTTACAACGTTATTAAAAAATACTTCCTTAATCACAAAGTAAAAAAAAAAAAAATCATAAAAAAATATTAGTCTTCCTGTTGGGAGCTCTTGTGTAAGGCCCAGCGATGTGACGCCCGGACCCGTGCGCAAAGGCCCAGCCTTTTCTTGGAGTGCTTGAAATGGCACCGTTTGGGGTAAGTTCTCCTTCTTCCTCAGCTTCCTCCCGATTCTTTCTCCCTCTCTCTCTCTTTCGGTTTTTCTTGTTTCCCCACTCCCAGACGTCTCTCTCTCGTCGTTACCCACTTTCCCTTCCCGATTTCATCTCTTCTTTTCATTTAGTCCGTTTCGTGAGTCTGAATTTCATGCCCTAATCTTTCTCCATTTTCTTTTCCCTCACATTCTATTTTTCTTTCTAATCCGACGCTCTCTCTCTTACTTTGCTTTTCTGCATTTTTGCTTGAAGTTGCAGGTAGTGCAAATGCGTTTTAATGTTTTTTTTTTCCCCTCATTGTTTTCCCCTTTAGTCACTCACTCACGCTCAATTCTCTCTTGTTCTCTTTCGTCTGTGAAGTGGATAACCTCAGTGGGTTGACGCCGAGCCCTGTTGAACAAAGGTAAGATCCTCTCTTGGTTTCACAAACACCACACACACATTCTGATTTAGTTCTCTCTTTTTCTTGTCCACACACTCACTCACCTGTGATTTTTTCTAGCTAATTCCTGGTGCTACGTTTTTGGGTGGAAAACAAAAATTTGACTTGTTGCCGAGAGGCCCTCACGTCTGTAAGTTTTCTCTTTTCCCTCTCCCTCTCTAAGAAGAATTAATTGTGATTTGTGGTTTATGCTTCGGAAATAAAAAAGTAGTGAATCTCGATGGGTGCCGATTAATATTTAGAAGTATTGGTTCCTCTTTTGTGGAGTTGTGAACGGGAAGAGACGTCTATTGTGTAATGTTGTTTTGGTTAAATTGTTGGTGAGTTGTTTTTGAAGAAGAATTATAAAGGGTGGCTGTTGGGTTTGACGTAGTTGTGTGGGAGGAGTTTTGTAACTGCTCAGGGTTGTTGATGGCTGTTCTGAGTGTTTATATAGACAATTGAATTGACGTGATTTTCTTGTGGGTTATAAGTTGCGGTTTGAGTTGATATTGACAGTCAAGACTGTTCTTATGGCTAGTTGCGTGTGATGAGGTGTGTTTGATTTTGATTTGGTGGATGTATCGGTCATTTTTTAAATTGAATTACGGTATTTTGGACTGAAGTGTGAGCTATTCGGTTTAGTATTTGGTTGTTTGAGTTGGATTATTTTGCTGAAATGAGAGTTGGAATCATGAGTTTTAATTATTTTGGATCGAAGTTGTGTTAATGGCCTTTTAACACTTGGTGCATATTTTGTTTCTAACAATAGGTGATGAGATCATTAGAGGTCGAATTCAAGGCATAGATAATACGCTACAGGAGTCAGGTAAGCAGGGTTCTTATTCTAGGTTTTATACAAGTTATTAAGACTGAGGTTGACTTTCTGAAAACTTTGCATATTTTGTGATGAAATGAGAACTTGGGAAAACAAAACCAACATCGGTCGTTTATTTGCATACTCATGAAATCTGTGTGGAAAAAGAAATATATTTTCTAACATGCATTGTGTAGACATGAGCTAAAGTTTGTTATGATGTCTCTGAAATCTGAAAAAGAGTGATATTTGAGATTCTGAAAAATTGTGCATTTATTTAGAAAGATGCTCCGACTTTTGTTTTCAGTATGTAAGAATGACCTGGTTATGTTTTGGTACTATGTTCTGTTTTGATATGACATCTGAAATCCTTTGGCATGGTGTACTGATTTTGTATCTGACCCTGTCTCTATTTTGCTCTGTTATGTTCTGCTCTGTTTGGGTTGGTATCAACTTCTCTGTCTTTGAGTGCACCCACTTTGGATACAAAGTGGTTTTATTGTAATATTTCCTGTGTGCATACTTGGAGCTTCGAGAAGAATAAGAGAAAGATTTTACTTCTGTCTCTGTCAGGTTTGGCCACCAAGATTAGCACAACCCTACCACGGGGGTGAAATATGGTCTCTGTTATGTGAGATGCTTTGTTTTGATGTGATGATGATACTCAGCTTATGTTATGTCAAAGTACTATGGGTTTTACTTGTCTTAAAACCATTGCTTTGTTACTTTTGAAAACATGTTCTGTTCTGCATGATAACTCTGAAAAATATTTTTGTTCTACATGCTGTACTTTGTAAATGCTCATGTTTGCACGCTAGCATATGTCCTCTGCTTACAGAGTTGTTGATAACTCACCCCCTTATCTTCATAATATTTTCAGTTGATGTGGAGAGTCCAACTGAGGACCTGGATTAGAATGGTGAGTATGCTTAAGCTGAGGAGAGGCTGTTAAAAGAAGGAATTCTGATGTCCTTTGGATTTGGTGTCTTTTAGATTTAATTATATCTTGGGTTTAGTAAGACTTATGAAATCATTAGTTTGGTTTGTTATGACTACTGGGAGATTGTGGACTCCTTAGTTTATTTTTGTTGCTGTAATGACTTTGTGGAGTTTTCAAGGTGTTTATTTAGAAGACATGAGATTGAGTTTTGCTAATAAAGTTTTTGGAGATTTATTTTAGTTGTATTGGAGAACATGTTTATAAGTGACATGTAGTAATTCTTCAAGCCACCTGGGTTTGGGGCGTTACATCCCGCTGGGTTTATTTTTTTTATTTTACTTCGTGATTAAGAAAATATTTTTTAATGATGTTGTATTTTTTTTATTTTTTTAAAATATTTAAAAGTGTTATATATAAAAAAGAACAAAAAAAAAAACACATGAAAAAATACATGCTAGAGCCTAGCATGAGCTCCCATCGGTGGCTTTATCATTATCCTTAGTATATTAATTACATTTTTGCTTTAATTAATTAGTATACATTAGCATACTAATATATATTAGTATATTAATTATATTTTATACCCTAATACTAATATTATTAAAACCGGACCAAACCGGTCAAATTGGAGATATCGGTATAGGAGGGTAACCGGTGTGTAATCGATTTTCAAAAATATAAAATCGGTGCATACCGGTTCAATCCTAAATTTTTTATCCAAAATTGAACTGGGCTGAAATGGTTACACCTCTAATAAGCATAATTTCTATATTAGAATTATTTATTTTTAATTATATTGATAAAGTACATCAACCACATTATTTAAGTTATAAAATTTAAATTTTAAAATTTATTTTTTAAATTAAATTATACCATATAAATATTTTATTAATTATCCACAAGAAAATTTAATTTTTCTTATACATTTTAGTGTTTGGATACCAAGAATACTTCGAGTATTATCAAAATACTAATATTTATTATTTTATTATTATTTATATCTATTATTTATTACTATTTATTATTATTAAATATTTTTTTATTATTTTTTATTATTATTCACAACTCTTCTCGACACTTCTAACATCCATTCAATGCCTCAGCATTCCATCAGCTCCCAAGAATTACGTCACATTCAAGAAATGGGAGGGCAGCTCCCGTGAATCGTGCATCTCCACGTGACAACAAGACCTACCATTTCCCAATCGTAACCCTATATTCGTGCATGTAATAATTCACAATACTTACACGAGTTTTGCTATTCATAATTTTTATACACTGTACATCATATTTTTAATTATTTTTAATTTTTATTTTTAATTTTATTATTTTTAAATTAATTAAATTATTTTACTCATCATTTATATACCACACATTTAATAAGAGAAAAAAAAATTAAACATTAAAAAATTTATATATAGTATATAATGTAAAGATGATGGGTAGAATTTTTCTACTTTCACACATTTTAACTCCATACGCTACCAATTTAAGTTGCGTTTAGGTAGTAAACTAATTTTAGATCTTTTGTAAATAGTAGTGAAAAAATAATAATAAAATAGTGAATAATTCTGAATAGTAATGAAAAGTAGATAAAAAAAATAATAAAAAAATAATAAATAGTAATTAAGTATTTTGAGAATACTTTACAATCCAAAATAACCCTTAATATTCCTCAAAAGTCTACAATTTTGAACTACAATGGCCCCAAACCTATCATTAGAATATCAGTTCCGTTGCAAAGCGGTCTGGCTGTTAAGTTGAGAAAAGCAGCCCTCCATTCACACGGTGACACATAGACAAAAACACAATAAACCCTTTAGACCTCACCACATAGAATCACAAGCAATTCTCTCCACATAATCGAGTTTCCAACTTTCATATTTCTTTTCTTGTCTTCGTGCACTTCCAGCCCGCCTCCTTGCTGCGCCCCCAAGCCCACCGCCCACCGACCAAGACTCGCCCTCCACCGTCAACCACCGACCAAGGCTGGAGGCAGGCCACTTTGCAAGACCATGAGCAAGGGAGTTTGCAATCTGAAAACTCGGTTAAGGGGAGCTCGAGCTTCTGATGCAAGAGAGATGGGTTGAGCAGAGCGAAGCTTTATATTTTATTCTTCTTCCCCATCTTTGTGAGTCTCCATTGTTGGATTCTCACATTCTTTCTCATTTTTTCTAATTATTTTCTAGATTTTCGTGATTTCTCATTTGGATTAAAGCTATGATGAGTTGTAATTCAAGTTATTTTTTGTTTTCTCTTGAGGGCTTTTGTGTTCTTGAGAATTTTTGCTTAGTTTCTGTCCAAAAGTTGTAGAAGATGGAATCGGGTTCCTTCGTTCTAGAGAATCTGCCATGAGCAAGGGTTCCTCTCGACCTCAGCCCATCCTCTGGATTGTCTGGGTCACCGACACTGTCTAGGTAGAGCTTCGCCACCGTATGGGTCAAACGCCGTGCGAGATGGCAGTGTTGAGATCTCGAGCCCGTCGGGATTCCTAAAAAAGAAGTAGAAAGGGCGGCATACGAATATGAGTGAGGAAGAAGGTGTAATGGATTTAATGATTGGCTACATGAAGATGTAAAATAAACACAATAAATTACCTACGTGTCATGCTATGAATGGAGAATTGCTATTCTTTACTTAACAACCGGACCATTCCCAAGCTTTTCTCTTTAGAATATACCAAACTTTCCAATTTTTGCGGGTTTCTTTAGCAATTTCAGTTGGGTGCGGCTACTCTGCCGCCCCTTCTTGACCGCTGGGCTTACCGCCCAGCGTAAAGTAGTTTTTTTTTTTTTTCTTTTTACATTTTTTTAATATATTTAAATACATTTAAAAAATAAAAAAAATACATCAATACATTTAAAATCACTTCCTTAATCACTAAGTAAAAAAAATAATAATAAAAAAATAAAAAAAAAACAAGCGGTCAAATAGAAATGTCAAATAGAGTGGGCAAAGTAGTGTTTTCCATTTCAGTTCCACTCTGGACATGACGCACAATTTGGGTGCACGTGCACCACCAAACAAACCGGCAAGGGGGTAGTTGGGGCCTTAAATTTGGTGGTAGTTAGAAATTATAAGCTAATTCCTTCCCTTACAAAAGCATGGGACAATCTCTCCTCCCCTCTTCAGGCTATTATTCATTGTTGCTCGAAAAATGGAGAAGAAGATGAAGATACTATGCCTCCATGGATTCAGGACCAGCGGGAGTTTCCTCAAAAAGCAAATTAGCAAATGGGATCCTTCTATCTTCGCTCAATTCGACCTGGTATGTTATGTTAACCCACTTAAATTCTCTTGCTTACCAGCAGCTTTATGCATTTCGGGATTTCTGGATTTTTCATGTCAATTGAAGTAGAATGGTTCTCTTTACTCGAAGAAACCGCAGCTATGGCTGGCAAGTGTTGAAAACCTGGCTTTTAGGCAGATACGTTGAAATTGACATGAAAGAGCTTTATTTACCACATACACAGGTGTTCCCAGATGGTCTTTTTCCTGCCGGAGGAAAATCCGAGATAGAGGGCATCTTCGCACCACCTTACTTCGAGTGGTTCCAGTTTGACAAGGTAAACATCTCTCTGCTGCTGTTTCTAATTGTTGAGGAATAATTCGTGGACAAGGTATTGGACCTGTTTATAAGGAATGAACAATTCTATTTGTAGAACTGATTTTATGAGATGAGTCTTTGCTAATAAGAGGAATTGAGACAAGGATACATATTTTTTTATTAATTAAGGAACAGTCCTTAATTAATTGATTAATTTCAGGACTTCACTGAGTACACAAACTTGGAGGAATGCATCTCATACTTGTGCGATTACATAACAAGAGAAGGTCCTTTTGCTGGTTTGCTTGGATTCTCTCAGGTATGCATCCAAGCTTGTAATTACATCATTAATTTACAAAACAGAGAGTTTTATAATTTGACGTACAACTTTCCCCTTCTCGACTATTTGTTTGAACCTTCAAAGTTTCCAATCTGCTGCTACATTCCAATAAGTTCTATTGTTTCTTGAATGACTCTAATCCATTCTACTACGCAGGGTGCAACGTTGTCAGCCCTTCTGCTGGGCTACCAGGCACAAGTAAGTCTTAACTCTCACTCTATCTTGTCACTCAAATTCACTACATTATATTGAAAGCATAAGTGGGAAATCAGGGAAAGCTGCTGAAGGAGCATCCACCCTTTAAACTGTTCGTATCAGTATCAGGGTCAAAGTTCAGAGACCCAAGCATATGCGAGGTAGCCTACAAAGATGCCATCAGGGTCAAATCTGTACACTTTATAGGAGAGAAGGATTGGTTGAAACTGCCTTCCCAAGAGCTTGCTACCGCTTTTGACAACCCTCTCATCATAAGGCATCCCCAAGGCCATACTGTCCCCAGATTAGGTTGTTTAATCTGCTCAATCCTCTTTCTCAATCTCTGTTTTTATTTTGTGAGTGTGTGTGTGTGTAGCACTGAAGTTTTGGCTGCCTGACTGATCCGGGTGTAATTGGCAGATGAGGTTTCCACAGGGCAGATGCGCAACTTTACAGCAGAAATCATCCGAGAGAGCATTGAGAAGAAGCATGAACTGGAAAACGGGGAGGTAAAAGTTGATTCCGAGGAGAGAAAGCCAGAAGAAATGAGTAAGATCAATAACCAAGAAAAGAGTGCAATGGACATAAACAAGAGGGAACTCGAAATTGCCGAGGCAGTCAAGGCCTGAAAATCTCAAACCTGAAAAATAAGTGTGCTCTTTCCAATAGTTTTTAGCTCAAATCAATGGATCCAGATTGGTTTATGTGTGGTGAATGCGTTTTGTTTGGAATGGATTGTCCTCGACTGATCACATGCCTTCCATATATAAATACAATGAATAAGATGTAACAAGTATTGAAACAAAAAATATCCGAGCAATGTGCCTTACAAAGGTTTGATGGAGATATTTCAGATGTGTTGTGGGTCTGAAAACAAATCCTACAGACTCTGTTGTCCATTGTTTTATGGAGAGATTTTAGCAGTAAACCGTTTATATACAGTTTATCTGCAGCATTATACTTATTTTTCCCGTTTGATCTATACTCCAGCACTCCAATAGCCAGTTCACTTGATCGATGTCATGCCCACATCTTGCTCTGGTAGATCAAGCTCCTAAATTTAATAGAATGTAGAAAATCATCTCAGAATTCGATCTTATGAATGATTCAATACAGGCCATTACGATTTAAGCTGAATAACATGGGCAAAAATAATATAATAAGCAGAAGCTGAGAATGATGAGATGCATCCCAATATTGATAATCTAACACAAAACATATGCAAACACAGTGGGATGAGAGAAGAGAAGGCCAGGAAGAGAGTAGGAACGGGCCGGGTAGGTGAGGGCGCGGGGGAAGCTCTGAAGATATCATGCTTGGAGAAAAGGGGTTAGGTGAGGGGAAGCTCCTGAGACATCACGTTTAATGTGTTTTTCTGAGCAATCTACTCCGTTAAACATCGGGTTTAAGAGTGTAAGGCTGCGTTTGGTTGTAAACTTTAATTAAGTTAAGTTGAATTTAATTTAATTTTAAGTTGAATCTAACATTTAAACATTTAACTTTTAAATTATTAAATCTATCTCAATTTAAAATTTTCTTACATGAGATCTATAATTTTTTTTTCAATTTCTTATAAAAAGTATTAAATTTACTTTAATATCTAATCACACTTTAAATTTAGTTTAGATGAATGTATATAATTTTTTTTACTATTTAACTCATTATTATTTATAAAAAATTAAATTTAACTTAACTGAACTAACTCAACGTTGAAATGCAATCTAGGTTAGCATTTGACCGAGACTTAAAGCTGCCACGATGCGCGCAGTACTATACATACAAGCTATCAGTGTCGTTTATATCGGCATGCATGCAGTATGCTCCCTTTTCTATTTCTTACGAGCTATGCTCTACTTCAACTACTGGAACGGTTCGTTTGGGTCGTGGAATGTTTTACTATTTATTATTTTATATTATTATTTATTATTATTTAATATTTTATTATTATTTTTTTTCTATTATTTATAAAATAGTTGAGATTAGCTCACTTTTCGAATATTCTATAAATAATAATAAAAAAAATAATAAAAAAATAATAAATAATAATAAAAAATAAATAATAAATAACAAATAAGATATTCATCAATACCCAAACTAACATCATTTCCCTTTGAGCCATAATGGGTCTAATTTTGGGTTAGAAGCAGTCCAGCTGCAGCAAACATAAAGGTCTTTTGTTTGTAGGTCTTTACCAAAAAGCTTTATTAATTAAAGGGTCTTGCCACGTACTCTGCCGCCTGAAGTATACCGATGAAGTTACTCCATTGACGTGGCCTTGTTTGGCCATGTCATCGAAAAAAAAAGTCAAAATACGAAATCGCTTTTTGTCCAAGTCAATGGGGCCGCCAATTTCATCGTCACACTTCAGGCGACATAGTAATTTTTTCCATAATGAAAAAAATAGTTTAGTTGTGTGGTATCTGCACGTGTTAATGTGCTTTTAGACTATTAAAGGTGAGTTTGGTAACAAAATCACGAAAGTGTCTTTTTTTTAGACACTTTCAAATGTTTCCAAATCCATTACCTTTGTTGTCCAAAACAACTTAATTAAGGATTGATGAGAATTGCTTGCACAGTTGCACTCACGAATAATCTCTAACCTAACGAGTCAGAATTGAAAACAATGCCGGGCAGTCGAGGATGTTTGAACCAAAAACAAAGAAACAAGATGTTCCTTCCTCGAGGCTTATTTTAAAGAACAATGTTACGTACAATCTTTAAATGGAGACGATAATACAAGTTTAAGTAATTTTATTTATAAAATTTTTTAAATTATAAAAATATTTCTTTTAAAATAATATTTTTTCTCATTTAATAAAAGGTCTGTACATACAATCCTTAATAAGAACTGTAAATAAAATTTCTCTATTTAAAAATGCAGTAGTACTATGGTAAATCCCAAATATCGCGGTATGATCCTCGTCTTTATCTATGGAACGTCGTTTTTGGTAATTTCCTTTCTCTGATCATTTGTGATTAGGTTTTTTCTTGAGACATCTTAAAATAGGAAAATGTTATTTATACTCGTAATTTTATTAACATAATCATACGTGTTGATGTGTCAGCTACTGAAAATGGTGAAACTTTTAAAATTCAAAATTTAAAATTCAAATTAAAAAAGAAAAGACTAATAAAATGGAATGCTACCATAGTTTGAATTTCATTTTGTTCTGATTGAAATGGCCAAAGTTTTGATGTAATATCCGGTATACTATACAATGTATACATCACTCATTCGCTTTCGTTCTAAATTCTGGCTCGACCAATTTTAAACTACATTCTGGATTGTTTAAATGATAGTTTTGTAATTTTCTTCTATTTGGATTACATTTTTATAAATATCAAATCTAAATAGCATTCATATAATTTTAAAATCTAAAAAGTAGTTATGTACTTGATTTTTTTGTAACTTTAAACATTTCCCTCACTCACTCTCTCCCTCTCTTAATCTCAATATTTTTAATAATTTCTTGACTCTTTACTTTTTCTTTGTTTTTTCTAAGTCTCAACTCAAGTTTATGATTTTTTTTAATATTACCTTTTAACACAAATATCTCTACCATCTTCTTAATGTTTTCAATGTATATTCATTAATTTAGAAATTTTCAATTCTTCCACACACACATGCAAGTATACACACACACAAATACATAATATACATACTTACATATATATATATGCATTTCTTTTAACAATTACAGTTTATATATATATAGCTAATCCTGAAATGGTATGTTGAAATGTACGGATACCGTAATATTCTATTACAATACTTAAGTTAGAATGATCATCGAAACAGAACTTAAAACATTTGCTGCTGCTCAATAAATATTGTGTACAAAATTGTACCTACATGTAACACTACTCTTTAAAAAATAAATGTTGGTTCAATTCAAACAAAAAAAGGTGCTTTTGCCTATTGTAAGGGTAGGTTTGGGGGGTGAGATGAGAATTTTGTGTTTTGTTTTGAAGG
Source organism: Juglans regia (assembly GCF_001411555.2). NCBI lineage: Eukaryota > Viridiplantae > Streptophyta > Magnoliopsida > Fagales > Juglandaceae > Juglans > Juglans regia. Next base: position 20,427,518 of record NC_049903.1, read on the forward strand.
TTAAAATATTATTATTGTTTTGGGATTTGAAAAAGATGTATTGAGATTTTAAAAAGTTAAATTATTTATTATATTTTGTATGGGGATTTGAAAAATGTGTAATGATGAGATGAGATGATAATTTTATGTTTTGTTTGAGGTCCCAAACCTGCCCTAAGTCTAGTCTTGTCCTTCCATTGGTTGATTTACAGTTCAATTGGTATGTCCATGTCCGGCTCCTTATAAAAAGTAGGGTGAGATCATAAGTTTGAACTCTAATAGAAATTTCATAACTTTATAAAAAAATTGAAAATACCATCCTCGTTTGTGTCTACTTCTTTTCCCGTATAAAACCCAACGCTTCTTTTGATCTACACTAAACCAAATCTACATCTCTCTCTCTCTCTCTCTCTCTCTGAGTTTTTAAGGCTCTTCCCTTTCGCCGCTTTGTTCCTGGTTTTGCTCGCATATATGAAGGATTCTAACGACGGTGGGTTTGAAACTAGGTAAGGTTGTAACGTCCAGCTCTCGAGGGTCTGGAGAGTTAACTCATGTTACCTGATAATCAGCTCCAACACTGCTAAAAAACTTCCAAAAACTCCAAATCAAGCGTAAACACTTACAACTTAAATAATCACACAAACTCATTTATCAAATCTTCGATATAATCAATTCTTCAAAAAACCCTGCAATCAAAACACAATAAAATTTCTTAACAAACATCGTCAATACTCATTGAAACTTTCTGATATTAACCCACTATTCTTAAGACATCTCACCCAATGCTTCATAATCTGATCCTTAGTTTGAATATTCAAAATTATATGAAAAATATATGGAGATAAGGGGTGAGTTATCAACAACTTAGTAAGCAGATGACATATATTAGTGTGTAAACATGAGCATTTACAGAAATTAAAATGCAGAACAAAATATTTTCATTTTCAGAGTGCAGAAGCAAAACACGTTATTAAAATATTAGAGCGAAGATTTAGAAATAATTTCATTCAAAAATATTCTTTGGCATAGCATAAATGATCACCATCATCATCAGAACATCATATCAGAACAGAGGCCATGTATAACCCTCGTGGTAGGGTTGTGCATCTGCAGATAGCCAAGCAGAACATAAGTCACTCTGTCACCAAGGTGTGCACTCAAAACAGAGACCACTACTATAACCCGTGACAGGGCTATATCCACTATTATTACCCGTGGTTGGGACGTATCCACTATTATTACCCGTGGTTGGGCCGTATCCACTATTATAACCCGTGGTTAGGCCGTATCCACTATTGTAACCCGTGATTAGGCCGTATGCTACTATTATCACCCGTGGTAGGGCCGTAACTGAACAGAGTGGAAACATAATCAAATTCAGAATCAGAGAGTCATGCCAAAGGTTTTCAAAAATCACGTCTTATACAAACAGAGTACTGAACAAAATCATATCACAACATAATTTATGCACAAATTTCATATTCGCTCTCTTTTTCAAAGGTCGGAAACAGAATGTCAAAAATAAGCTCATGTCTACACCAGTCATGATAGAAAATACTTTCTTCTTAAACAGAATCTCATGAGTAATGCAGAACAAATAACTGAGGTAGTTCAAATTTCTTTTCAAAATCAAATATGTATATTTTTCAAAAATAACCTCAGCTCATTTTATTTTAATGCAAAGTCTAGCATAGGAACCCCGCATACCTGAAATTCTTAGCTTTCAAAAATTTCCTCAAAATGCCGAACAAATATTAATCGTCACCTATAAAAATCACTGAATTTTCGTAAATTTTCAATCAATCACGTATTTCGATATTTAAACCTAAATTGCTAAAGGAACCTATTTTAAATCCTCAAAACCTAAAATTCTCACAATTCCTAAAATACCTTCAGTTTCTAAAACCATCAATATCCACTTAATCGAATTCGTACCGAATAATAGATTTAATCGAACAAGTGTTAGGACAATTACGAAACTCAATAAAAAGTAATATTTAAAATATCTAAAGTACCGACAACGTATTATAAATTAATAGAATACTTAGACTACTTTAAAAATCTTATAAAATACGCCATGAAAAACTCCTCTCTTAAAAAATAGGTTTACTTCATTTAGTTAACAATATTATTAAAATATTATCTCCACAAAAATAATATTTTATGAAACTAAAGATACCACCCATTTAAAGTACATAACCCAAAAAGACCTATAATTCGAAAACAAATATCTGGAAAGTACATTATATAATATTACTCAGCTTGGTAATATCTGGAAAGACCTATAATCCAAAAACAGATTGGTAATATTACTCAGCTATTAGGTTAACATTTTATATATATATATAAAGATGAACAGTAGTGAATAGTAACAAAAACAACGTTTTCTTTTTCTCGTTGCTTCTTCCGATTCTATTCTGATATTCAGTTCAGATTTTACTCATCTTCCTCGTTCAGTTAGCATGCAAAATATCTTATACATGTAAAATATCTAATCTTCTTTACATATATAACAGATGAAATATCAGATCTACACTTAGATCTCAAATTTACAGAACAATTCAAATTTACAGAACATTTCTCAAACTCAACTCAACGAAGAAAAAAATTTCCCGTACTCTTCAGATTTCTTCCACCCGTTGGTATGCATTTCTCATCTAATCTCACCTCTAACTTCTCCATTTTGTTTTTTTTTTCCTGTTTCTCGCATATTTTTTTCTTCTTTCTCCGTGTGCGTTTCTGTGGGGGAGACGGAGAGCTGCGCGTGGGGGACTCCGAAGGTGGGTGTGATGGTCGCCGCCTTGAAGGGGACTCGTCGGTGGTGGTCGTGAGGTTCGGTGGCCACGTACGGCGGTGTAACGTGAAACAAATGGGTGAAACCCATTTCCGTTCGGTCTCCGTGGGGGAGACCGAGGGCTGCGCGTGGCCCACTGCGAAGGCGGCTGGGATGGTCGCCGCCTTGAGGGGGACTCCTCCGTCGTGGTCGTGACCGTCGGTGTCGGCGTACGGCGGCAGAAACTCAAAAAAATCAAAGAAACCCATTTCGGTTCTCCTTCCACGGAGGAGATCCATGGCTGCGCGTGGGGAACATTGAAACTGCCAGGGATGCTCGCCGGCGTAAGGAGAACACGCCGATGTTGGCCGTGACGATAGCCGGGACTCGGCGGCGCCGGGCAGCGTTGGAGGAGAACCAGCCGTGCTCCGGACTCGCCTACGAGAGAGAGAGAGTTTAAGAAAAAATAATTGTGTCAAATACATTGAATAAGTATTTATATATCCTACAATTTGCCATCTGAAAATGTTCAATAATAATATTTTCTTTTCTTTTCTTTACAACTATACTTTTGTTTTTACTATAATATTATATTGTTGAATTTTTTACATAGGTTGAACTCCGTGAAGTTGAAAGTGGAAACAAGATATCCCAACAACAAGCTACTCATAAAAGTATCAAAAGTATGGATCCTTTAACTTCTTAATTTCATACTGTAAATTAATAACTGAAATAATTTATTTTGCTTCATTGATTTTAGAATTTTTTAAGTCAATTATTTAATGTCATTTATTCAATATTTATTCTGCATGAACTTTGAACTGTTTCAAATTATAATTTCGAATTAGTTTAAAAATTATTTGAAGGTTTTTACATTATATATTATTTATATGACATAATTTAATTTAAAAAATAAATTTTTAAAATTTAAATCTTATGTATTCAAGATAATATAACTAGCAGCAAAAATTATATTTAAAATTGTAACACAGTCAATTACATTAATAAAATGTACAAATAAAACATAAAAGTGGCTACATATAGAATTTTTATATAGGAAAATTTTATCAACAAATCTATTTCTATATGTAAATACTTATATCAATATTTATAGTTTTACCTATATAATTATACAGAATCAATTATTGAAATATTAAAAATTTTAAAAATTGAAATTTAAATTAAAGATTTTGATAAAATAGAGTACGTACTTATTAAAAATAATATTGTATATAAACTTATACTCTAAAAGATGCTTGAAAAATAAAATAAAATAATAATTTTGTGAATATTCAATGATAAATTATTTCGGCTATATACAACAATAATAAACAGTACCACAATAATAAATGAATTTTACTACACAACTTCTATCACATTTTACATTTTATACTTTTTTAAATTTTTTAAATTTTTAATATTTTTTTAAAAATTTTTTTGTGAGTTTATTCTTTTTAAATTATTTCAAATTTTCTATTTATTATACATATAATAAATATTTGATAAAAAATAATAAAAATTAAAAATAATATGGAGTGTAGAGTGTTAGAAGGTAGTGAAGATTTTTTTTATAATAAATACTACTAACCAATACAAATAGTAATTAACAGTGCTATAATATGTGATACAATAATAAACAGTACCGAACATTACTCATGAACAATAATAAACAATTACAGTAATAAACAGTTCTAAACAGTAAAATAAATGATAAAATTTTATTAAATATTTTAAAAAATTAAAATCATGTAAATAATTAGAGTTTTTAATATAATTTAAATCTCATAATATTTTTAATTAACTAAAATCATTTTATCTAAATGATTTTCTATCATTATAATATCTTTAGAATTTTTAAAATAAAAGAGATTTACTTTAATAATGAAAAATGTGAGAATAATATAAAAATAAAATATTCTGAATTTTCTCAATGCTCCTTGGGTCATTGAATATTACGGTTGAATTTTACAACTTGTATTTTAAAATATGCTTCAAGAACAAAATGAAATAAAAATTTTATGAATATTAATAATAAAGTTTGTAAATAATAGAGATGTACTTTCCGATTAAATAATTATTAGATTTTAAAAAATAAAAGTTTAGTAGTGGTATTAATGAAAGTTTTTATATATATAAACTTGAGACAAGAAATTCTACCGATAAATTTAGTTCTATATGTAAATACTTACATCAATATTTACAGTTTTACCCATATAATTATACATAATCAATTAGTAAAATATTGAAATTTTTAGAAATCAAAAATTTAATTAAATAATTTGATAAAATATAGTACACATTCAATAAAATTAATATTGTGCATAAACTTGTATTTTAAAATATGCTTCAAGAACATAATGAAATACAAATTTTATGAATATTAATAATAAAGTTTGTTAAAATATTTTTAAATTATAATTATGTAATTATACTTCTTTTACTATTATTTTACTACTAAGCAAATTTTTTTTCCTTTTGTTATTTATATCTAAATTAAAAACCTCATAATTTATTCTGATTACATATTATATAATAAAACTAATTGAATTAATCAATATAATCATATAATTTAATTACATTTCGACATAATCAAATGTTATATCTTATTAGTTATATATGCATGTTTATAGAAACAATTATGTAATATTTAGTCGTTTTAAACTCTACTTTCAGTAACCAAAAAAACAATTATATAATATTCACTTTTCTGACTTGCTTAAACATATAGTCTGTCTAAATCTATTATCAGAGACTTTAAACAATTATAGTTTACTTAAACAATTAATTATGTTATCTTCATAGACCTTATCATTAAATTCTCTTATTCTACATTAGATGTTTATATTTTAGAATAACCTAATACAGGGCAAACGTGCATCGCACGTAAATACACTGCTAGTTATATATATATATATATATATATATAAGAAAGACAGTTCAAGAAACACCAATGGTATTCTAAAGATTTTGCAATGGCAGCTTGGGCTCTTTTAAAAACAAACTGTAATTTAATCGAAAGGGTTTCTCGGAAGCTACACAACTTAGAAAGGATTTAAGGGTAGTTTAGTAATTAAAGGAAAACTTGCAAGCAATTTGGGAAGGACCGAAAACGGAACAATACAAGAGGATAAAAGGCTTACGTGAGAAGGAAAATCGTGCGACTTGAGCACTCCGTCGAAAATGACACTGGGTATGGAGCAGAGAGAGGCGGCGGCAAGAGGCTGGGCGAGGTGGCTGGGGTGGTTTCGGCAGCGTGATAAGCAGCTAAGTAATGATAGAGAGAAAGCAACCGTGAGGGAACAAATATGGAGGAGTAAAAACAGAGGTCTTCGGCTCTTTATGCAGGCGGCTACTGGTCTCGCGTTGGCTGGGCACGGAGGAGTTTCAGGAGCATGTACCTACTAGTGTCGCTTGGTGGTGCATGGTGGCAAAGGGAGGAAGCGTACGGGATGCTCTGTTTTTGGTATAGAAAACAGAGTATTCCAAGGGGTTGGGGAAAGATTCACAGCTAGCTATCGGTGGCTTACGGTTTCACATGGGGCGGGGTAATGGCCAGTGGCTTCCATCGTGCAGGGGGAAACTCGCACAGGGTGGTTTTCTGTTCTGCTGCGTGCACATGGGCATTGGTTTTCCTGATGCAGCAACACACGGAAAATGACGCCAAGTTGTGTCTCGGCTGTCTCGTTTGCGACAGTGGAGTGGTGGTTGACGACAGTAGCAATGGCTGGAACTTGGTGGAGTGTTTGATGGAGGCTGAGCCATAGTGTAAGCATATTGCGAACATACGTGTGCGGTGGAGGCGTTGGGCTGATTTTCGAATGGTGGGAAGAAACTAAGGGTGTTGTGGCTTGGTGTTTTGTAGAAAGTATATATATATATATATATTATATAAAGGTGATTGAACGTAAAAAGAAACCCTAGAGTCGTAGGAGACGTGTGTGCGGATGGAAAAAGAGTCGTGCGTGTGCATGAAGTGGATAAAAATACACTAGAGACGTGTGTGATCATGCATGCCATGGGCGACAGGAAACTTTGGTGTAAAAAAAAAATATAGACGGAAAAAAAAATTTAAAACGTGTAGGGAAGTTAATGTGTGAAAAAATAAAATAAACTAAAACAAAATAAATAAATAAATAGAATTGAGCTTGGTTGGGTTTGGGTGTTACAACGGTGAGGTTCCTTTTTCGGATGACCCAAACAAGCACTACAACACAAATTGTCTTTTGTGACAAAGGAAACCGTCACTTAAAATAACCAAAATATCACTAAAGGTATTTGGTGATGGTTTGAAACCGTCATCTAATGTGCGTCACAAAAAATAATTGGTGGCGGTTTATTGTTGAACCGTCACTAAAAATATTTTTAGTGAGGTTGGAGGTGTTCCGTTTGGTGTAATGTTCAAACTTTCTCTTTTTTTGTGACAGTTGAGATCTGTCAAAGAAAGTCACGTTTGAACGTCCAATCTAACGTTCGAACGTCAACCCGACCGATTGGCGTTCGAATGCCAAAAGTTGACGTTCATTGAATATAGTTCAAACGTATCATCTTTACGTTCAAACTTTATATGTCCGAGCGTTAACTGCAATATACATTCAAATATCCATTCGAACGTTAAAGTACCATTGTTCAAACATAACGGGTATAACGTTCGGACATTACGTCGAATGATAATAAAGAAGCGTTTGAACACAAGTGGTACGTTCGGATGTTTGTTCGAACATTAATCGTTTAAACATTCAAACGTTTTGTTCATTTAAGGGTGAGTACGTTCAAACGTTGAGTTGGACGTTTGAACGTTATGTTACAATTCTATGTAATTACGTTTGAACGTTAGTTCAAATGTGAACTAATGTTCAAACGTTTTTTATTTACATTCGAACGTACAGATCAGAAATACTAATTTCATAAAATTAAAAACATATCAATTGTATCATATTACACACCATCAATTAACAACTAACAATGTCTTATAAAGTTTCAAAATTATATATTAAAATAAGTTATATACACTGATAAAATTCATTTCTTCTTCTTTCCTCGCTCACCGCAATTCTGTTGCAACGACATAACAAGTTTCATTTACACCATCATCTCCCGCTGCACTTACTCTTGGATTTCACTGCGTATTCTTTCCTCCTAGTCTCTCTGTTGGTCCTGCAAACGCACCTCTAAATGAGACTGTCGCTCTAAGAGAGACTCTAGCTCTTACTATCTCGACCTCATATACTCATTCTCGCATCGTGTAGCTTCTAAATCTTTGGTAAGATTATTAATTTATGAAGTTGATGAGGTTGAGGATGATGAACATCTATGCTTGAAAGATTATCCCAAACCTCTTACCATACTAGACTGCGGCCTGAGCACTTGTGTGAATATGTCTATGTCAGTAGGAGAGGATTCCCCAGAAGCCGACTGCATCTCCATCATTTTTTTTTTTTTTTGCAATTTGAAAGAAAATACACAATATGTAACGTATTAAAAGAAATACAATTAAAAAATAAATTATTCACATGTTGCATAATTTATTTAACAAAATTAACACCGCTTACATAATTATCTACAGTGGTAGGATCCATCTACTTACTACACTCATTAGTGTGAGCAGCAGCATAGACATGAATGGGGAAAAAGTTTTCAGGATCATCACGTTTCTAACAACGCGAGATTAACAATTTTAAAAAGATAATGTTAGTACTTAAATAAAATAATATCAAAAAAATAAATGAATTCTATAATTTTTTAACTACCATTTTTTCAACAAGACGGTGGAATGACCTTGAACCGGCACGATGATGGACAGTCAAAGTGGATCTATTATGTGCATTTGTAGAACTTAAGTGCTACAAAACTAATTAAGAATGTTAACTGTAATATATATACATATAATATATAAAACGAATATAAATGTAGATAATTAAACGATATAAATGTAGAATACTTGATAATCTAGAGATGAGAAAAGATCACAATAATTTCTCCAATCGTTTAACTTCATTTGCTGGAAAGGGGACTGCACAGCCTCTTCCAACGTCTCAAACTTCTTGAAGTGGTCATGACATCGTCCCTTGTGACATCGGAGTAGTGTAGCCATCAACTCATTCACAGTTCTCAAATCCTCGCTACAACCAAAGTCGAGGTCGAATTCATCCTAATAAGTGAATTAGGTAAAAAAACATTATATACTAATCTAGGTGAAAAAAATATACTCTCAAAGTAAACTCACCAGCACACGACTTTGAATGTGCTACTTAATCTCATTCGAAACATCTCGCCATGAGTGCACATAAAATGGAGCATAAGCTCGGACTACTATGCCAATATAAGAGGAAAGCGCTGTTGCACTATCATCCACTCATCCAGTAAAATTATCAGGAATGATGATCTTGAGTTTTATGTGTCTTCTATTTTTCTCAAGAGAGATGCCACGTGTATAGCCACGACCGTGACGAGCGGATGCATCAACAATATAATAATAGTATAATTATAGTTATATAGCTATTGAGACAAAGTATTCATTATATAATTATTTATCAATGACATTTTCGTACTGGTAGGTGTCAACTGGCTGCTGTTCTCTTGCGTGTTAACTTGATCTTTAGGAGCGGATTCCTCAGATGGGGAGTCCTCAATGGGTTCGGGACTTAGACTTGACGGAGGAGGCACATTTCTTCGTTGTCGTTTTGGCGGCATCCTTGGAAATGATTAATTATACCAAAGAAAATTAATTAGAAGAAATTATGAAAAGTATAATATTCTATAGTCACATATATGAATAAAATATTTAGTATTTTTATTCTTCATCTTCGGATGTATTTTCCATGTTTGTTTCATAATCTCCATCAATAACTTCTTCGTCGTCGTCATCAACCTATTCTTCTTACTCCTTATCGACTTCCCCCCCAGATTCTAATTCATCTTCTTCTTCTGACTCTTTTTTTTCTTCTTCCTCACTTATTTGAATTGAATGATCATTTAATACGGACGGGTTGAGATGAACGGGTGAGACGTCATCTCTACACAAGGGGAGCAACTCGAGTGCACCAAGGTCAACAAAAAAGTTAATACCCTCTCCATCTTCTTGATAGACCTCTACATTCGGAGTGTCATCTTCATCTCTACTATTCTCGTAATTTGCACTCTTTCCTACTTCATACATATTTTGAGGGATAAATTTTTGTATAACTCGCCAAGTTATCTCTCCATTATCTTCATCAGTGCTTTTCATTGGATCATTCCAGTAGCTTGACAAGCCAATACGAATGGATCATTTTCGTACCGTTTAGATGTAGTATTGACACTCGTAAAGTGATTATTCCTATGTATCAAAATCCGACCACTGCCTAGATCCCACCAATCACATTTAAAGACATATGTTACAGACCCACCCAGATATTTCAATCAGATAATTTCACGTATGAAACCATAATAGTCAATATCATCTATTTCATGACTCCCCTCGACTAACACACCAGAGTTTTGAGTCTTTCTATTAAGTTCACGGTCCAAAGTATGGAATCTACAACCTGAGACTGTGCATGTAAGTGCTCTGTTTAAGGGACCACGGGCCAATGCATACAATTCAGGACAAACTGATTCGGGATTATGAGCGCGTTGTTCCAAAATCTAACAATTGAAATAATATATATTTATTAAAAGTTACCCAGAGTTAAAAGTTTCAAAATGTATATATATATAATTTTAGTTCATGCACGTTGTTTAAACCATTCGGGAAATTCTTCCTCATGTCTTGCCTCTATATTCTTTACTCCTTCCGTCTGAAATTTGTCCATGTGCTCACTGTATATAAGTGCGAAAGAATACTATTTTGAGTACAAAAGTTATAATTAAACTTGAAGAAACTAGAATTATTTGAAGCATGCAACGACATACCTGAGATAATCATCAATCTCCCGGTAATTATTTAGCACATACCACCGAACTTTATCCAACTCTCCATCAATTAAATTGAACCCGTTTGTGCACCCAAGGGTCGTACATTCTGGAAAATCACTGATACCTCACGTGGAGGCGGAGCAGCAAGATCAGCATTTCGCTCTTGGTGATTAAATTGTGTCTCAATATCACGAAGATATAGAGAGCAAAATGTTAACCATTTATCGTGTATATAGGCCTCTATTAATGAACCCTCAACTCTGCCTTTATTCCCAGCAGTGCACTTTAGTCGAACCAAATATTTTTCAATTGGATACATCCAATGGAACTGCACAGGTCTACCAAACAGTGCCTCCTGGCATAAATATATTACTAAATGGATTGTGACATAAAAAAATGATGGTGGAAAGATTTGCTCGAATTTACATAGTATAGTAGCAATCTCTTCTTCCAGTTTTCGCAACATATCTCGATTTACTATCCGTGCACACAAATCTTTAAAAAACATACAGAGTTCGGATATGGTGACACGTATATTAGATGTCAGCTTCCCATGAATTCCCACTAGTAATAACTTCTGCAAAAATACATGGCAGTCATGACTTTTCAATCCACTAATTTTCTGGTCATTAGGGCTCACACATCTACTGATATTTGAAACATAAATATCTGGTAACTTCACACTTTGCAACCATTTGCAAAAGTCCATCATCTCTTCCCTCGTCATCGTAAAACATGCATGTGGCATGACCACCCTGTTGCTTTCCACCCACAAATGTAGATTATGTTAAATTCTTATTCTTATTCTTAAGATCTTTCCTCATCTTGATCGTGTCCTTCATCTTTTTGTTAATGTTCATTAATGTACCCAGTATATTATCATAGATATTCTTCTCTATGTGCATTACATCCAAACTATGTCGCAACATGCAGGACGACCAATATGGCAAGTCAAAACAATTATTACGGTTTGTCCAATTCAATTATGCTGCACCTCATTTTCTCTTGTTCTTTTCCCAACCTTTGCCAAAATTGTTTTCTCTAACATGTACCAGTTGTTCCACTATCTCTTCCCCAGACAACTCATTTGGTGCAATTTTAACAACTTCTAAGAATATTTTAACCACTCACTAGCAGTTTCTTTATTATATGTCGGACACGCTAACTTCCCTTTAGTACTCTAGCCGAAAAGATTCTCATATGTCAGAAAATCATTTATCGTCCACATTACCACAGCATGCATCTGAAAAGATGTTGCGTGGATACATCATAAGTTCTGGCACCTGTTTCCCATAACTCTTCCAGCTCTTCAATCAATAGATGCATGAATATATCAATGTCATTCTCAAGTGATCTCAGGTTGGGGATAAGTAAAGTTAACAAAAAGTTGGGCGCCTTCATGCACCTCCATGGTGGAAGATTGTACGGAATCAACACTACGGCCCAAGTGCTATAACTTGTACTCATATTCCCAGAAGGGTTGAATCCATCGGTTGTGAGTTCCAGGTGCATGTTCAAAGCTTCCATCCCAAACTCTGGGTATTAATTATCGAAAGATTACCATGCAAGTGAGTTAGCTGGGTGCCTCATATATGTGTCATCCTTAACTCTTTTCTCCTCGTGACATTTCATACCGTGAGCTGTTTTCTTACACATATATAGTCTTTACAACCTAGCTTTCAAGGGAAAATATCGCAACTCCTTAATCTGCACGTTTTTCTTACCCTTCCACCTCCACTCTCCACATACAGGACATGCTTGTTTCTTCTCGTTTTCCTTCTAGAACAAAACACAATCATTATTGCATGCATGTATGGACTTGTACTCAAACCCTAATCCATTTCTCAACTATTTCGCTTCATAAAAGTTCTTCAGCAATGTAGACGCTTCGGGAAGCACCTCGTTAAATAAGTCTAATATCATACTTATTACTTTCGTCGACATCCCACACAATGACTTAATGTGAAGCAACTTGTAACATACGGGTCCAAATTTAGGGCTTACAACTAGTATTTTATTTATTTATTTATTATTATTTTATTGTCTTTATATTTTTATTTATTTATTTATTTTATCATTTTAGAATTTGTGCTAACAGATAGATTAAATTAGTGATTCCTTTCCCCTTAAAACCTTCGTATACTCTATCCACTTAGTCCCCGTATTAGATTTGGTTTCCAGTTTGAGATCAACTCCAACTCAAACTCTTCAAACCCTCTTAGAAACTGTATCCACGTAAGAATAGGTTCCTAAAGTCTAGGCAACTTCAAATTTCAGCGAATCTCCTAAAGGTTCATGGTGTTCCCTCCCATCGCCTATAAGAAACTCACAAAGCCTCTGTGTTGCACACATTGAAATACCCAGAAACAACAATTTCGCATTAGCCTTATTTCTGCCCAGCCATCACCGACCACCCTAGGACATCGGAGCACAACCCACGGCGCCAGAAAACACCGGCCAACCCAACCCCGTTGAAACCACTCCTTTCTGGTAAGTCCCTGACGAGATCTCTCCCTCCCCGTGATTTTCACTGTCTCGGTCTAACTCTCTCACTCTCTTTCTTTCTCTCTCTCTCTCTTGCATTGCACCACTGCCCAGAGGACCCAATCGCATCGTCGGTCACTTCCAACCACTCCAGAGCCGCCGTCGCCTCAGCCTTCTTCTCTCGGTGAGCATCGTAAAACCATTTCCTTCGTTTCAGTTCAACTCCTCTGTAAGCAATGAGAATATTTTCCCCCCGTAGCCTATATCTTCCCTTATAACCAGTTTTCCCATAATACCCATGCCCTTTAGGATGATTTCCCAAAATACCCTTAAAAACTCTTGCTCATAGGCCTCTGTAAATCCTATTAAAGAGACTTTCTTTATAATTCAGTGTAGCCTACAGTGCCTATGGGAGACTTCATGTTTTAAATCTGTGCATTACGTTGTCTGATTTCCTATATGGGCTGGGTGCGTTCTATTAAACATATGATTTAAATTGGATTTGCGGGCTGTGTTGTAAGAGTTATTGCTCAAAGGGTCCACATTTATGGTAATCAGGGGGAAGTTTACAAACCATTTTTATAGCAGCAAGTCTAAAGGGATTTTAAAGTATTTTTTTAAAGTATTTTTTTTTAAACTATTGTTGGGTCCATTATTTTGTTAATATTTCAATCGACTTTTAACTAAGATTTTTATAAAATGATTAAGTTATGTTTAGATAGAAGTCAAGCAATATGTGATGAGTTTTGAATAAATACTATTACATATGATTCCAAGTATTTAGAATGCTATGACACAGCTTTCTAGAAAGGTTAGTGATGATTAGCACCTCGTATAGGTAACGCGCTGCAAGTTGGAAATCAAGAAGCAGCGCTAAGAGGTAAATAGTATGATCATATAAATGCATGCGTACTGTGAATATTATTATTATGTAAGAAAATATGATGTGCTTATGATTGTTAACTATGCTACGCAAAGAGGTAAGTCAAGGTTAGTTTCCTTTTCGATCGTTGATGAAATATGAGATTATGCTTGAATGAATGAATTTGTTGTTCGATTGATTTAATGTTACTAAAATCATATGAAAGCCATGAAATGTTCATGTGGTAGTTCAAAGTCAAGTATGCCATGTAATGGAATAGTCAGATTATGCAAGCCATGAAATGTTCATGTGGTAGTTCAAAGTCAAGTATGCCATGTAATGGAATAGTCAGATTATGCAAGCCATGTTCATGAAATGCTTAGATTATATATGCCATGTTTATGTAGCACTTAGATCATGTATGCCATGTTCATGTAGTACCTGGATCATGTATGCCTTGGAATGTCATAAAACATTCAGAGCATGTTATGTAATGTCATGTTATACTATGCCATGTACAAGAATATGCCATGCTAAATCATATTATGCTATGTCATGTACAAGAATAGGCCATGCCATGTCATGTTATGCTATGCCATGTACAAGATTATGCCATGTTAGAAATGTTCATGAAGCCTAATCAAATCTCATGCATTAAGAAAGATAAGAAATGTAACGGTGCCACGGACTCAAGCGTGGTTAACCACAAGTTTAGTGAAACACAGACTCAAGCGTGTTTCGCTCCATGTTATGCAAGTTAAGTGAAACACCACTCCATGTTATGCAAGCTAAGTGAAACGCGGAGTCAAGCGTGTTTCACTTCATGTTATGCAAGTTTAGTGAAACACGGACTCAAGCGTGTTTCGCTCCATGTTATGTAAGTTAAGTGAAACATGCACTCAAGCGTGTTTCACTTCATGTCAAGACAAGATAACCAAGATATTATGCATTCACAATTACATGTTTTGATTATATATGCTTCCGCTTATGTTAATAATAAAAATGTATGCTATGTGAGTCTGTGATGATATATGTATGTAAAATCTTTCAGAAAGTCATGTTAGGTGTTTGATTGAAATCTATGAAGCTGTATGTAGTTATGAAGAGTATCATAGAAATTAAATGTATGTTAGGCAAAAATTATATTTTACGATATGATGTACTACTTACTGAGTATTCGACTCATTATTTTTGTTTGTCTTATTGTTTTCTTCCATGTCTAATTCTCGCAGATGATATCTATGATGATGAAGAGCTGGATGGCCAGGAATAGATCTAGTACAAAGACTTAGGAATGAATAAGTGATATTTTCACAAGAATTAGATTTCTTTTATGTCAATCATAGGATTAGTTTATGTTCTTTTATATTTCATTCAGTTTCCAAAACAATCATGTTCAATTCAGTTTTAACGTTTTGATGAATTTCAATAAATGAGGTATTTCAGGATATGAATCTCTTTACCGGGTATTATGTTCTAAAGGTTAGTAATATCTCCATCCTACGGGAAGGGGGTGTTATACAACCGCACAACAAACGACATTTTGGAATGTTTTGTACATCCTGGATAAAACTCGCGCTTTGCATCTTCCCACATTGTAGTAAAATTTTCAGAATCAGTCTCTCGGCCACTTGAGGCATTGTCGTCAACCTCATCCATAAACATCACAGCTCCAATGTCACCCAACATCTCCTCCATCTCATCTTGCTCATAATCATCATCCATGTACCGTAAATAATTTGGATAACTGAACAATACATCTGCTGACTGTTCAAACGGCTCACCATGCAGTACCCATCAGGTATACCCCAGATCCATACCGTTCACAAATATATGATTTTCAACTTCATCCAACCCTATCGCACACATATTTTTACACCTTCAACATGGACACTTAATGTAATCTCGACTATCAGTAGAAGCCCGAGCAAAATCAATGAAGGTTCTTATTCCATGCGCATAGGGTACATAATCATTTCCAAGTCTATTGCCTAGACGCATCCAACTTTTTTCCATTTCTAAAAACATCTATCTATTAGTAACACATACATAGAAAATCCACATGCATGTCATGCTCTAATTCTCATTGGTTTTTGAAAAGGTATTTGGTCCTATCTTATTCGAGCTTATATTATCCATATTGCACAAATCTCATTACTCTACTACTTTCCATGTTAGTAGAAGTTTCGGCAGCACCTCCCCTAGCAGCACTCTTATAAGTTATGTCTGTATGGAAAAGCTGTAATTTGGATTAAGTAGAATCGTCGGTGAAAGATCAATGTCTTTGATAATAAGAGTTGTAATTCTAGTCCTAAGCGAATTGTATTCCTTGAAGCATGAGGTTTGCTCGTTTGCGTCTACTTCTTTTCCCATAAAAATCCCAACGCTTCTCTCAATGTGCACTAAACCAAAGTCTTCAGCTCTCTCTCTTCTCTCTCACTCTCTCTCTCTCTGAGTTTTTGAGGCTCTTCACTTTCTCCGCTTTGTTCCTGGTTTTGCTCACATATATGAAGGATTCTATCAATGGTGGGTTTGAAGCTGGGTACAGTGTGGTTACTTTTTCGGATGAACCAAACAAGGGTAATGTTCATGTTTCACTAATGGAGACATCCAAGTCTAATAACAAAGAAGGATGTTGTTGTGCTCTCTAGCTTGGACTTTCCAAGGTGGTGAAATATTGATATGTCAACGTATCGGTAAGTATTCATTTTTTTATTTTCCAATTTGTTTTCCTGAAATCTCTTAGCATTTGTCGTGAATGCAACTCGTGGCAAAATTTTTTTTATTTTTTACCTGAAGTATTTTTTCCTGTGATAAGATTTCTTCGTAAATAAGTATTTCCAATGAAATATTTGGTGCAAAATATATTTTCCAGGAAAGTATTTTATCGGAAATACTTTTTTCCCTCAATTTACTACTAAAGACAACTTTTTCCCTGAAGATATGTCATAGGTAAACACTTTTTGTCACAAACTCTTCCATGGAGAATGATGTTATTTCCCACCACTTATACTAGATGAGACCTTATTTGCCACGAAGAAAAACGGTTTTAACCATCACGGATGTCGCAGAAAAAAAAAGGGTTTTCCTGTGAACTTGGAATTTGGTGGGAAAACACTCTTTCTTCACTAATTATATGCCACGAGTCTCCTACGTAACAAATTGGTGGGAAAAAATTTTTTCTCCCTAAGGATATGCTTTTTCCCACGACTGTCTCTCCCGGGAAAAAGTAGTAATTGTTGTAGTGGGCCTCATTTTGACCTCTCATGCATTTAATTTCTTTATTTTTATTTTTATTTTTTTTACGTTTTTTTTCTTTCACTTACTGATTAATGATGTGATTATTAGCATATTGGTATTTTTTATCTTTTTTAAAAATATTAAAAAATATATGAATGAAAAAAAACAAATTGGCTAGAGGCACCCCTAGCAGTGACTTGCTTGGCGGCACCCTAGTAGCACTCTTATTAGTTTATGTACGTATGTAAGAGCAGTAATTTGGATTAAGTACAATCTTCGGTGAAAGATCAGCATCTTCGATAATAGGAGTTGTAATTCTAGTCCTAAGCGGATAGTATTCCTTGAAGCGTGAGGTTTCCTCATTTGCGTCTACTTCTTTTCCCGTATAAAACCCAACACTTCTCTCGATCTGCACAAAACCAAAATCTTCACCTCTCTCTCTGTCTCTCTGTCTCTGTGTGTTTTTTAGGCTCTTCCCTTTCTCCCCTTTGTTCCTAGTTTTGCTCACATATATGAAGGATTCTAATGGTGAGTTTGAAACTGGGTACGGTGAGGTTCCCTTTTCCCATGAACTTGTGGTTTGGTGAAAAAAAAACTTTTTCATCACCAATTATATGTCACAAGTCTCCCACAGAACAAATTGGTGGCAAAAAACTTTTTCCCACTTAGGATGTGTTTTTACACGACTGTCACTCCCGAGAAAAAGCAGTAATTATTGTAGTGCCTCATTTTGACCGCTCGTGCATTTAATTTTTTTTTCTTTCACTTAATGATTAAGGAATTGATTATTAGTATATTGGTATTTTTTTATATTCTTTAAAAATATTAAAAAATATATGAATGAAAAAAAAAAAAACTTTGGCTAAATGCACTGTAATGACCCGATTCGATATTATTAGGGATAACTACGAACATTTTATTGGGTTTGATAATTAGGCTATTTTTCGGTTAATATTTTTATGGATGAATTAGGATTAAATTTTTTTTGTTTTATTAACTTGAGATATATTTTAAGATAAGTTTCTAAATAGTGTTTTTTTTTAATTTTTAATTTTTTAAATTTCCTCCCCTATCCTGTACGTGTATTCCTATGTTGTTAGATTTCTGGTTTGAATAAGATTCTTAGATAAAATCATTATCATGTTCAGTATTAGTAATCTCGTCTGATTGGATCCTATCACCATTCACACCTCAATCCACTTAGTCTACGTTTTCCTATTGTCATCGATTTAGTTTCCTAGTTGATAGTTTCTCAATTGGAAACAAACTCCCAACTCCAAACTCTATCCAACCTCCTATGATCCACGATATCTCCCTTTCCCCTGCCTATAAAACTACCCTGAGACCCTCCAGTAATAAACACAACACAGACAAAGCCGCTGCTAAGCGGTCCATCTACTTTTCAAATAATAACAGCCCTCCAATAGGAGGGTGCCACATCAGAAATTACACCATATTGAGGCTAGACTCGTGCACACGGGATTAAATTGTAAAACACTGCAAAATTGACGACAACATCTATGCACGACTTGAATCTTCATCTTAAGCCCGCGTGTGTTGTAAACCAAAGCACCACCACCTGCATCTGCCGCCACCAATTCACCACCTTAAGGTCGTCGTTTTCCTCCTTGGCCGATTTGAGCATAATTTTTCTTCTTAGAACTTTTACCAAACACTTTTTGTGCATGGCATTTTCTTAGGCTTCCAATCAGTTCTCCTCTTTCTTGAACACCAGTTTACATCAACAGGATTACAACCAAGTAGCAGATTCACACTTAAGCCATCTAACACAACATCGCCCAACCATTGAGAATTTTCTATTTAAATTGTGAAATACTCGTAAACCAAAAATTAATGCTTTTATTGAGAAAGTCATATGGTTGGAGATCTCAGTCAAGAAGACTGCAAAAATACTCATAAATTTGAAAAGTTTCGAAAATCAGTTTGGTACACAGGTGGAGATCTCACAGTTTTCTCTGGAAATCGATTTTCCTCCATGCCACTATCTGGGTCAAGCTCTGTCGGGGGGTCGAGTTGCCGACGAGATGAGTGTGGGATCGAGTTCCGTCATGGGGTCGAGATCATTTGGGAATGGGATGGAGGGGATGGAAGGGAAGACGAAGAAGTGAAGGGCTGTATGAGGTCTCATTGGATGTAGGCAAATTCAAACTAAGTAAAATAAAATGCATACGTGGCACCCCACTATTGGAGGGTTGTTTATTAAACAAGCCCTCGTTGCAGACAACACCACCAAAAATAACCTCACTTGCCGAGTTGGTCCACATCGTTTTCTCTGCACACAGCAAACCTCACGATATCTCCACTGCCAGCTCACACTCAGCCCCTTTAACACAGCACAAGAACCCCAAACGGAAGCCCCCCAACGTGCCAAGTCCCTCATGCATGACGGAATCCGCCAGCCACTCCCCTCAGCCTCCTGTCGTGCGACAGAATTAGTAGCCTTCAAGAAGACCCACGTCGCTGCACCATGAGGTAATTGAGTATTCCACAGCACCGCATGGAAAGTGCACTGCAAAAGCCACACGTCCAACCGAGAACCCAAAATAGCCACGACCCCTGCACCTCGGTAAGCTGCCAAGTACCGGTTGCATCACCAGCAACCAAACCGAGAACCACCATAAAGTAGCCCCACCGCACTGCTAGCCGTGAATCATCCTCAACCTCTTGGAATACTCCGTTTTCTATACCAAAAACAAAGCAACCCGAAAGTCCCCAACGTGAGTCCCTGCGAACCACCACCACTACTGAGAGCTCCTCCATGTCGAGACCCCACAAAAATCGCCGCCAAGGGTAGTTCAGCACCCCCTGTCCATCGCAAGCCTCTCAAGGCCTCACGGTGGGTCCTCCCTCCCCCTCACGCCGTGTGCTATTCTCTCTCACTCTTCCGCCTCTCACCACAGTTGCACTTCCTTAGAAAACACACCTCACTCATCTTGAGCCACCGACGAACCACCGAGAACCCATTGTAAGCCATGGACGTCCAAGCTCTAATCTTCCTCTGTAAGTGATCTCTCTCTCTCTCAACCTATAAAGTTGCATGCCTTGAAGTTATAGGTTGGAGTAATTACGTAAGTCGTAGTGCACTGTATAGGTAATATATACTTATTATAAATGGTCGGACAGATTTATGTGTTGGGCTTATCGGGATATATATATATATATATATTGATTTAAGAAAGTTACGCACGAAAGGTTAATTAGACTATTTTAGAAAAATTGATCAAACGTCGAGAAATTTAAGTGGGACATATAAATTCTAGATATACAGAACTGAATTCAATATTATGAAGTCAATGTGATTTTAGAGTTATGAAGGACCAAAGTTTATGGAAATATAGATCAAGTTGGAATTTCAAGTTTAATTACGAGGTACGTGTTTAAGTAGAAAATGACGTAAGCTACATGCCTATCTTATAGGAAATTAGTCGCATCCCGAAAATATTGGATATATTGGATTAGCACTATTAGGTAAGTAGCATAATCATACCCTTACATATATGTATGGTAAACGACATGTCTTTTATAAAATATTTTGCATGCATGCCCTTCATTGGAAGCCCATTTTTACGTACCTCAGTCATGATATATTTATGAAAATCCATGATTTTATGTAAATATTTATATTTTAAATTATTTACAAAAATTCATGATTTTAGGTGAAAATTTATACATTAAATTCATGATTTTATGAAAGAAGTTATGCTTTAAAAGATTTATGAAAGGTTATGATTTTATGTGAGAGTTATGGATGAAAATAATTTATAAAAAGCCATGCATGATTTTATGTGAAGATTTATGCATTAAATATTTATGAAAAATCATGATTTTATGTGAGGAAACATGTATCCAGGAAATTATGAAAGATGTGATTTCATTTAAAATCTATGATATGATAAGTATGCATGCGATTTATTTTGAAATCTATGATATGATAAGTATGCAAGTATAATTATTATAAGTTATGTAACAGCCTATGTTATAATATGAAGACCGTACCTATGTTATGGGCATATTGCATTGCCAGGTCGTACATGCTGAAAGTGCACCCAGTGTCTTCCTTACGTATGGATTCCACAAACCGCGGCCACGAGCGGAATCGGAATCTACTTAAATTTGCTAACTCTAACTCACGGGGTTCAACAGTGGGTAGCGGCCTATAATAAGTAAAAGATAAGTTCATGTTCATATTATTTACGTATGGATTTATGAGTATACATGCTTTCCAAGAAACCTTATATTTATTATGTTTATGGTATGATGTGTTACTTATTGAGTATTCGACTCATTTTTGTATATTTTTATATTTTTAAACTACTCCAGGTAATGACATTTATGAGGATGAGACTGTGGGACAGAACTTGATCCCGGGAGGCGAGACAGAGGCCTAGACAGATTATGCTATGATTAGTTTTAAGATTTAAGGTTTAAATAAATTATTCTGATAAACACATGAAACTTTAGTATTTTTTTTAATAAGTGCTTTCACAGACTCTATTTTGGATTTTAAGTATTTATTAAATTTCGTGTATTTATGAAATCTTTCGCATCTGGCGCATTGTTAGAAAAAAAAATTTGAAGTTCAAGTTTAGTAGTAACACATAGGATCTCCAAAAATTCTAAAATATCTTTATTGGGGCGGGGTGTTACAGGCACGCCCAACAGTGACTTGCTAGGCGGTACCCTAGCAACACTCTTCTAAGTTATGTACATACGTACGTAAAAGCTATAATTTGGATTGAGTAGAATCGTCGGCGAAAGATCAACGTCTTCGATAATAAGAGTTGTAATTCTAGTCCTAAGCGAATAGTATTCCTTGAAACGTGAGGTTTCCTCGTTCGCGTCTATGTCTTTTCCCATATAAATCCCAACGCTTCTCTCGATGTGCACTAAACCAAAATCTTCACTTCTCTCTCTCTCTCTCTCTCTAAGTTTTTGAGGCTCTTCTCTTTCTCCGCTTTGTTCCTAGTTTTGCTCGCATATATGAAGGATTCTAACAACGGTGAGTTTGAAGCTGGGTATAACAAGGTTCCTTCTTTGGATGATCCAAACAAGGTGAATGTTCGTGTTTCATTAATGGAGACATGTCATGAGTAAGCACTTTTTGCTACAATCTCTTCCCATAGATAATGATGTTATTTCCCATCACATTATACTAGATGAGACCTTATTTGCTATGAAGAAAAATGGTTTTAACCACCACGGATGTCACGGAAAAAAGAAGAGTTTTCCCATGAACTTGTCGTTTGGTAGAAAAAGACTTTTTCTTCACCAAGTATATGTCACGAGTCTCCCATGGAACAAATTGGTGGCAAAATTGTTTTTCCCACTATGGATATGATTTTACCCACGACAATCTGTAAAACCCTGTATTTTAGGGTATTTTTAATGAATAAATTATTTTTATTGATTCAAAATTTATTCTCTTATTTTAAAATTATTGGATTTTAATTGGGTTATTTTATGATTTTTAGTTTACGAAAATTATTATTATTTTTTTTTAATTTCTTTCTTTAAATTAATTATTATTATGCGTTTAAATTTCTTCTCAAATTAAATTAACTTATTATTGGGTTTAATTATTTATTTTCATTGTAATCACTGCGTTTGAATTATTTTATTTCACTTGCTGTTTTAAAATCATTTCCGTTGGTTCATTTTTTGTGGCCCAAGATGTGAGGATTGGACCTCATTTCTTTTCCTACATTTTCTCTTTCCTCTTTTCTTTTTCTTCTTTTTCTTTTCCTCCTTCTTTTCTTTCTTTTATTCTCTCCCCTGCTTCTCTCCCGCGCGCGACGCCAGCCATCTCTCTCTCCCTCCGTCCTATTCTTCTTCTCCACCCAGCGCTGCCGTGAGCCGGCGGTGATCGACACCGCCCGGCCCATCGTCTTCCCCAGCCGCCGACGAAGCCACCCCTCCATTTCCAGCCCTAGTCGCACTGTCGTTAGCCACCACGAGCCCATTGAAGCTGCGACACCTCTTGTGCCGCTGCACCGCCGTCGCACCACCGTTGGCCACCATTTCTTCACCACTTCATCCTCGACCTCCAAGCAACCCATTGGACCCAACCCCACCTCCGATTCGTCACCGGTGAAGCACATCCAACTCCATTTCCGTTTTGGGTATTTTTGGCCTTAAACCACCCTTTGCGCCGCCACCCACGGCCAACCATCACCACCACTAGCTTCACCGACATCCCTAGGCCCTATTTTATCAATCTCGGGTCTTCGTTTGGACCCGTTGAAAAGTGGGTATCTGTGACCCACGGCCACAGTGTATTTTGCACTGACCTGTAGCTGTTTTTTTTTCATTTCTTGCGCTTCCGTGATCCTCCAGAAATTATTATATAGCATTGTAAGTATTTTCCAAAGAATTCTCGTGAATTTAATGTATTTTTGCACTAGCACATTATACTGTATTTAATTGCTGATTGGTTTTGCCGGACTAAGTCCGAGGAGTAACGGGGTTGATTGGATTGGGTGATGGAGTTGTTAGCATAATTGGTTTAGACTATGAGATTTGTTGGCGGTTCGGGTTTAAATATTGGTGTTTTATGTATGACGTGGGTTGTGGCGAATATTAGTGATTTTAGGAAGTGATGATATATTTTGGGATTATGAAGGTTTTAAGTTTTGAGAAATTTAAAATAGGTTATTTAAGAAACTTAGGCTTAAATATCGAAATATATGATTGATTGGAAACTTACGGAAATTACGTGATTATCTTTATAGGTGACGATTTATAGTCGACTCGACATATTTGAGGAAAAATTCTGAAAAAGTTAAGTCGTCTAGGTAAGCGGGGTCCCTATGCTAGATTTGCATAAAAATAGAATGGACTGAGGTTGAGTTTTGAAAATATGCATGTTTTGTTATGAAAAGAGATTTGAACTACCTCAGTTATTTGTTCGGCATTACTCATGAGATTCTGTTTAAGAATAAAATATTTTCTGGCATGACTGGTGTAGACATGACTATTTTGCATTTTACTTCTGAATTGTGTAAAAGAGAGCGAATACGAAATTTTGTGCATAAAATTATGTTTTGTGATTTCTAAAAACTCTGTTCTGTTCTGAAGATATTATGTACTCTGATATGATGTGATTTCTGAAGGCTCTGTTCTGTTCTGAAGATATTTTGTACTCTGATATGATGTGATTTCTGATAACTCTGTTCTGTTCTGAAGATGTTCTGTATTCTGATATGATGTAATTTCTAAAAACTTTTGGCATGACATTCTGAATCGGGATGTGGTTTGTGGATGGTGACCTATTTGACCTACCACGGCTGCTAATAGTGGCTTATGTTTAGGTTGGTACCAACTGTTCTATTTCTGGTGCGCCCATTTTGGAAATAAAGTGGTTTTCTGGTTGTCTTTCCTGTGTGCACACTCGGGGCTCCGAGAATAAATAAGAGGAAGATTCACATTCTGTTTCTGCTCGGTTAGCTACCGGGGTTGGTACAACCCTACCATGGGGGTTAAACATGGCCTCTGAAGCAATATGATGCTCTGGTACGATGGTGGTCAGCTATGTTATGCCAAAAGAATTTGAATAAGAATATTTTTAAACTTTCACTCTGATATTTTTATAACATGTTCTGACTCTGCATTCTGAAAATAAAGTGTTTTGTTCTGCATTCTGAAATCTGTAAATGCTCATATTTGCGTACTAGTATATGTTCTCTGCTTACTGAGTTGTTGATAACTCACCCCTTTTCTCCACAATATTTTTCAGATGATTTGAATGTTTCAGTTGAGGATCAAGGATATGGAACATGGGTGAGAAGAGTTAAGAATGATGGTTTAAGCATAGAAGGTTTATATGGGTATTGAGGATTTTCATTCAGTAAGATTGTTGTGCTCTGATGATGTGATTTGTTGGGAGATTGATGTTTATATTAAATTTTGTATTTTCTTAGAATAGTTATTCTGGAGTAATTGATGTACATATATGAGTATTTTGTGCGATAGAGAAAAATTAGAATATGTACTATGTGGAAGGAAAATGATTTTTAAGTGACATGAGTTAACTCTCTGGACCCTCAGGGATGGGGCGTTATTGTTGGTATCAGAGACATGTTTGAGATTCTGCTGACTATAACATGAGGTTTTGGATATCGATTCGGTTTAGGAAGTAATTTCATATTTGATATATATAGAAATTTGAGAACTAAGATATGATTATGGGAATATTTTAGGTTTGAGGTTCTGCAAACTATAAAGTTTTTGAGTTTTAGATATCCGTGAGTTTAGGAAGAAACTTCAGATTTGAGGTGTAGATTTGTTTAGAATAAGAACTGATTTTGTAGATATTTAAGGTTTTAAATTTTGCAGACTTTATGATTGAGTTTTGAGATTTAGGGATTTTGGATCCGACAAACTTATTTTGTGGACTATAAGAAATAATCTTTATAAGATTTAAGGTTTAGATTTTTGTGGTTTAGATTCTAAAGATGTACGTGAGTTTAGAGCAATGTCAGTTTTACAATGTTAAATGGTAGGAAGAACTATATGAGTTGGTTAAAGATATGGCTAAGAATGGGTAAAACTTTATGTGCAGTACCATAAAAGTTTAAGGGTTTAATTTGAAATTATTACTTTTATTTAAATTGAATTTATTTCATTTGATTTGATTTTATTTTATTTGAATTGAAATTATGTTATTTTATTTTATATTATTTTGTTTTATTTTATTTTGTTTAAAGTTTAAAAATGGGTTAAAAGGTTAAGTTATGGCAATAAGATGGTACGACTGAGAATGTCATTGTTAGGTATCAATATTAGTGTAGTAGGCTTGAACTTTTATCGACTTAGTTTGCTTTTGAAATCTTGAGGCATGAAAGGAACGGCATGTCTGGGCGATCTCTTTGGGGCGTAGATTTACGAAATGGTTTACGAGAATTTCACTGAAGGATTAAGGTTTGCAGACTTTAAGAAATGGTTTGTTATCTTTTAATATTTTAGATCTTGAAAGCTTCGGGAGTCGATTGTTTTATTATTGGATATAAGTTCATCGATCTTAAAGATTTCAGAAAATGATTCTAATATAGTTTAAGGTTTTAGAATTGCAGATTTGAAGGACTAATTTGTAATAAGATTTAAGATTTTAATTCTGTAGGCTTAGTGTCCTAGCTTGATTTATTTTGGATATTGATTAGTCTGTGATCATTAAATAGGGTTGATCAAAGTTGAGTTATTAATATAAGAATTTTCAAGGAGAATATTTCTTTGGGTATTGAAGGTATTGATTTAGTTTGTGTATTTCTATGAGGATTGAAAATTTGATTTGAATTGGAAAAAAAAAAATAATTGTTATTAGTTCGAGGTTTTAGTGGCAAGTTTTGGGATTTGATCCATATCAGATTTAAGGATAATAGTTGGTGCAGATTCAGGAATGAATTCTTGGTGAGTTTGAGGAAAGTGTGTAATAGTTCATGGTTTTGGAGATCAAGAATTTTCTACCAAATGTGGTGAGAGTTTTCTGGTTAGTAGGTGTTGAGCTACCTCGTACTCAATGGTGTTATGTTGTGATATAATTAAGGATTCAAACATTGTGTTGATCTTAAGGGATTATTGGTGATTTGAAAATTTGAGATGATACTTGTAAATAGAGATTAAACTTTTGGTGATGCAGATTTAAGATATAATTCTTGTTGATTTTGAGGGAATAGGTCTGAATGATGGAAATGTTTATTGATGGTTAACTTTGGAAGTGGCTAATAGGTTACCAACTTGTAGAATACAATGAAGGTTGGTGAGTTTTAACATAGGAGTCGGTTGAGGTTAGCACACTTCGTGTTACGAAAATAATAATAATCATTGGGTTTTTGCTGAGTGTTGTATTAATGTTGTAGGTGGAAATGGAGATTTTAGATTTCGTGGCCACCCTAGGAGTAATAGACGTGATGTGTCATTGGCAGACTAATGCGAGCATAATGGAATCGCCTATAGGAGTAGACTTGGGAGTGCATTACTCATGCTTGTTGGGAGTTGTTGATGATATGGTCTTTTCGAGCGTGTTTTTGGTTGTATCTTGTATCCTGCTTTAGCGTTAATGTTTGACCTTACAAATTTCGAGGACGAAATTCTTTTAAGGGGGGAGGATGTAACACCCTGTATTTTAGGGTATTTTTAACGAAGAAATTATTTTTATTGATTCAAAATTTATACTTTTGTTTTAAAATTATTGGATTTTAATTGGGTTATTTTATGATTTTTAGTTTACGAAATTTTTTTTTTGAAGTACTTTCTTTAAATTAATTATTGTTATGCGTTTAAATTTCTTCTCAAATTAAATTAACTTATTATTGGGTTTAATTATTTATTTTCATTGTAATCACTGCATTTGAATTATTTTATTTCACTTGCTATTTTAAAATTATTTCTGTTGGTTCATTTTTTGTGACCTAAGATGTGAGGATTGGACCTCATTTCTTTCCCTACATTTTCTCTTTCATCTTTTCTTTTTCTTCTTTTTCTTTTCTTCCTTCTTTTCTTTCTTTTCTTCTCTCCCCTGCTTCTCTCCCGCGCGCGACGCCAGCCATCTCTCTCTCCCTCCGTCCGATTCTTCTTCTCCTCCCAACGCTGCCGTGAGCCGGCGCTGATCGACACCGCCCGGCCCACAGTCTTTCCCAGCCGCCGACGAAGCCACCCCTCCATTTCCAGCCCCAGTCGCGCCACCGTTAGCCACCACGAGCCCATCGAAGCTGCGGCACCTTTTGTGCCGCTGCACCGCCGTCGCACCACCATTGGCCACCATTTCTTTACCATTTCATCATCGACCTCCAAGCAACCCATTGGACCCAACCCCACCTCCGATTCGTCACTGGTGAAGCACATCCAACTCCATTTCCGTTTTGGGTATTTTTGGCCTTAAACCACCCTTTGCGCCGCCACCCACGGCCAACCATCACCACCACTAGTTTCACCGACATCACTAGGCCCTATCCTATCAATCTCGGGTCTTCGTTTGCACCCGTTGAAAAGTGGGTATCTGTGACCCACGGCCAGAGTGTATTTTGCACTGACCCGTAGCTGTTTTTTTTCACTTCTTGCGCTTCCATGATCCTCCAGAAATTATTATATAGCATTGTAAGTATTTTCCAAAGAATTCTCGTGAATTTAATGTATTTTTACACTAGCACATTACACTATATTTAATTGCTGATTGGTTTTGCCGGACTGAGTCCGAGGAGTAACGGGGTTGATTGGATTGGGTGATGGAGTTGTTAGCATAATTGGTTTAGACTATGAGACTTGTTGGCGGTTCGGGTTTAAATATTGGTGTTTTGTGTATGACGTGGGTTGTGGCGGATATTGGTGATTTTAGGAAGTGATGATATATTTTGAGATTATGAAGGTTTTAAGTTTTGAGAAATTTAAAATAGGTTATTTAAGAAGCTTAGACTTAAATATCGAAATACATGATTGATTGGAAACTTACGGAAATTACGTGATTATCTTTATAGGTGACGATTTATAGTCGACTTGACATATTTGAGGAAAAATTCTGAAAAAGTTAAGTCATCTAAGTAAGCGGGGTCCCTATGCTAGATTTGCATAAAAATAAAATGGACTGAGGTTGATTTTTGAAAATATGCATGTTTTGTTATGAAAAGATATTTGAACTACCTCAGTTATTTGTTCTGCATTACTCATGAGATTTTGTTTAAGAATAAAATATTTTCTGGCATGACTGGTGTAGACATGAGCTATTTTGAATTTTACTTCTGAATTGTGTAAAAGAGAGCGAATACGAAATTTTGTGCATAAAATTATGTTTTGTGATTTCTGAAAACTCTGTTCTATTATGAAGATATTCTGTACTCTGATATGATGTGATTTCTGAAAACTCTGTTCTGTTCTGAAGATGTTCTGTATTCTGATATGATGTAATTTCTAAAAACTTTTGGCATGACATTCTGAATCGGGATGTGGTTTGTGGATGGTGACCTATTTGACCTATCATGGGTGCAAATAGTGGCTTCTGTTTGGGTTGGTACCAACTGTTCTGTTTCTGGTGCACCCACTTTGGAAACAAAGTGGTTTTCTGGTGGTCTTTCCTATGTGCACACTCGGGACTCCGAGAATAAATAAAGGGAAGATTCACATTTTGTTTCTGCTCGGTTAGCTACCGGGGTTTACACAACCCTACCACGAGGGTTAAACATGGCCTCTGATGCGATATGATGCTGTGGTACGATGGTGGTCAGTTATGTTATGCCAAAAGAATTTGAATAAGAATATTTTTGAACTTTCGCTTTGATATTTTTATAACATGTTCTGACTCTGCTTTTTGAAAATAAAGTGTTTTGTTCTGCATTCTGAAATCTGTAAATGCTCATATTTGCATACTAGTATATGTTCTCTGCTTACTGAGTTGTTGATAACTCATCCCTTATCTCTATAATATTTTTCAGATGATTTGAATGTTTTAGTTGAGGATCAAGGATATGGAACATGGGAGAGAAGAGTTAAGAATGATGGTTTAAGCATAGAAGGTTTATATGGGTATTGAGGATTTTCATTCAGTAAGCTTGTTGTACTCTGATGATGTGATTTGTTGAGAGATTGATGTTTATATTAAATTTTGTATTGTCTTAGAATAGTTATTCTGGAGTAATTTATTTAAATATATGAGTATTTTGTGCGATAGAGAAAAATTAGAATATGTACTATGTGGAAGGAAAATGATTTTTAAGTGACATGAATTAACTCTCCGGACCCTCGGGGATGGAGCGTTACACAGTCACTCCTAGAAAGAAGTAGTAATTGTTGTAGTGATATTAAATGTCTTATTTGTGATGGGATTGAAGTACTTGATTTGGGGGATAAGTATTATATCTTCCAACTGATAAAATTATATCCACACCATATTTTCTAAAATAATAATGTTAAAAAAGATTTCAAGAATGTTTTCGATTTTTTTTGAAAATTTTTGGAATTTTGTTTATTGACGTTTGTGAAAATATGTAGGTAAAATGTTTGATTATAGTTTTTTTTAGAGTAGCTTAATTTTGTTATAAAAGTTATTTTGGTTTTAAGTTTTTCATAATCTTGCATTGAAACCTAGAAATGTTTTTTTTAAAAAAAAAAATCATTTAGGTGTTGTTTAAATAGTGAGTTAAGATTAAATAAGTTGACATGAAAGTTGAAAGTCGAATAAAATATTGTT
This sequence comes from Juglans regia, assembly GCF_001411555.2. Lineage (NCBI taxonomy): Eukaryota > Viridiplantae > Streptophyta > Magnoliopsida > Fagales > Juglandaceae > Juglans > Juglans regia. The sequence continues at coordinate 20,457,941 of NC_049903.1, forward strand.
AGAATATTATTTTTTAATATTATTATTGTTTTAGAAATTAAAAAAACTGAATTATTTATTATATTTTATATGAAAATTTGAAAAGATTATAATAATGAGATAATCGAGACGAGATGAAATAATTTCACTATCTAAATGAGGCCTTAATCATTTGTGCAAATGATTAAATAATTTAAAAAAGAAAATTGAAAGTTTTGAGATTAAAGATGCAGTTTGGATGGAGATTTTTTATTTTTTTATTTTTAAGTGGAGACAACTAAACGTGACCTCAGCTTCCCAAATCCTTGCGCGAAGCTATTTTGCAAATTAAGAATGTAAAAAGAAAAAGAAAATTACTAAGCAAAATACATGTGTAAATTAATTCGTGATATATCTAATATGAAATTGCTCTAATACATTATAATGTTTAAATATCTAATTACTGTATTAATACATTAGAATATATATCATACAGCCTTAACTAGCTTAAATATATCACATTAGAATCATGTATGTGTAGCTGGAGTTGATAAGATTTAATAAGATGAAGCGTAATATTGCTCTAATTAAATTAACTTATTTTTTTTAAGAGCCGGAAGCCCCAAGGAGTAATCGCATCCCAAGTATATTAATAGTCATCACTCGTGGTAGAGGAAAATCGCGATTTACATACTAAACATCTGGAGGTGTACAAAAAAAGATAGACCACCCAAATACAAACCAACCAAGTGCAAAAATCCCATCCATTAAAATAACAAAACAAGCCTGAGAGCCAAAAAAAACTAGACCAAAAAATTAGGCCTCGTTTGTATTCACAGTCTATCTCAACTTATCTCACTACTATTCATTACTATTCAGTAACTTTAACTCACAAATCTCAATACTATTCATAACTCATCTCACTACTATTCATAATCCATCTCAACTCATCTTCTTTACGGCAACTTGTACTTAATTCGTTTCCATGGACTAAATGCAATATTGATTCCAAGTCTTTAATTTGGTTTGATTGTCTTGCATTTTTTGAACTTATCAACTAGTACGATATATATATAGAGTCGTACTGCACGTAGATTTGTAGTTCTAGGCCTTCTTTTGCCAACATTTTTTGACTGATTATATACTACCGGCCTTCTAATTCCCTAAAGAAATCCTCATATCATCAGAACGAAGAGACATGGATCTATGTTTCTAATTAATCTAGAGCTAGATTAATTAACCGATTATTGCGATATATATATATATATATACGTACGTATATATATATTTGAGACAAGAATTAAACAAAAAATTAATTTAATTTGCTTGATCCAAATTTATAATTAGTTCGATTCACACTAATATAAGAAGGAAGATATATATGGTTACGGGTCTCTTTAATCCTCTTCCACATATGGTTCATTGAGATCGAAGTGCAGCACTTTGCGACCTGCAGCCTGAGCAGTTGCTCCATCTCGCAATGGCGACTGTACAAATGTAAGAGCAGCTGTACTCCTACTGTCTTCAGCCTTGGCTAATTCACTGCTTGCTCGAGCTAATTCTGCTGACCGTGCCACCGCCCAATGTCGCTTCTTATGGCCACCAAGAGCTTGACCCGTAGGGTAACCTTTGTAGCATATGTTACATCTGTGCAAAGATGCATCATGATCTCCCAACTCCTTCGTTTCTTTAACTTGGACCATGGGATTGGCAATATCCTTTTTTGATTCTATCTCAATCGATGTCTTCGCAGCTTTAGTACTGTTGTGATCGTTGTGATGGCTGGATCTATGACCTCCCAAAGCTTGAAAAGTTTGGAATGTTTTGCTACAAGTCCTGCATGTATATTCATGGTATGACTTCTTTAGTATCTTTTTCTGAATCTGAGGTTCCAAAGGTCTCAGTTCTTTTGGCTTCCAATTCATCCTCATCATCTCCGAATTCATTGCCATGACCATCTTCTCATTTTTCTCATGAACATTGAGATTCGGTTGCTGGAGATCAACGGGTAACTGCTCAAACTCGTACTTGCATTCGGTTGCTTTTTCTGACGGAACTCTAGTACTACTGGAACTATTGCTTTCATCCGAGGTTGTACTTGCATGCCTCCAACACCCTTTTCCATCAATCATTAACCAAGAATAGCTTTTACTTTCCGTTTGTAAGTACTCCATCATCTGCTTCCTTGAGGCAACACGTTCAGAAAATAGGAATTGAGTCTGGTTCTCCAGTTTTTCAATTCCGATCAAATGTTTATGCTTATCTGATACATCTTGCGCGTCCGAAGTACAGGCGTCGGAATATGAGTAGACGCCGGGATTGTCGTTGGGTCAAGAAGAAAAGTCGTTGGGGTGTTGTCAGGCTGAAAAGGTAGATCGATTAATACAAGACTATTTTGACCTCTCCTGCCAGTTCTGGACCACTTGGGTAAGAGTCCAGTTTGATCTTCATGGGCCGCTGATAAAGCAGTACCACTCGGGTCAGAAGGCCGAATCCCCTTCCAGTTTCTTTTGGGATGGAGCCTCATGTGCCCGCACAACGACTTTAGCGTCGGGAATTTCTTGAAACAACAAAAACATTGGTGTTCGCCCCCGCCGCCACTTGCCGCACCAGTTTTGAAGGAACCGGAATTCAGAGCTTTGGGTGAAGAAGCAGCATATACCTTTGGTTTTAAACACTTGATCTTCTTTGTCTTGGGGCGAGCAGCAGGCTCAGAGTCAAGGATCCGCATCATGTACCGATCATCATGACCCGCAGCACCCTTTCCTGATGAGTAAAACTGATATTTTTCCCTCAAATCCCGCATGCGAATACCATGATCGCCCGTTCGGTTCTTGAAGCTTTCTTCTTCTATTCCAGGCAGGGCCTCGAGGATCTGCAGTACTCTGCTGTTCCCCGCTGGCTCTTTGTTCTTAAACTCGGATGTCTTCATCAATGAAACACTGCCATGCAGTACCTTGGCTGCGGCTTCCGAAGAAGGAATTACCTCGTCGTACCCAGCTTCAAGCCCAGTACCATTCTTAGAATCCTCCATGCATATATGAGAGAAAAACTAAGAACAAATTAAGCGGCGCCCGAGAAAGAGAAGAGCAACAAACACTCAGAAACAGAAACAGAGAGAGTGGTGTACGCGTTAATCTAGGGTTAAGAGTTTGGCCGAAGATTAAGGTTTAGTGTAGTAAGAGTTAAAGAAGCGTTGGGTTTTATAAGGGAAAGAAAGCGAATATATATATATAGGCGAACGTTGAAACCTCGAGCTACAAGGAATGAATACTCTTCGCTTTGGACTACGAAGTTGATCTTTGGGCTACGATTTTACTTGATCCAAATTACATGAATTCTTAACTTATCCGATCACAGTGACTCAAACTAAGTTAAACTAATTAAACTTGAGTTCTTATACTCAGCAAACACCACTCAACTGTTGAAAAAAATAAAAAAAATAAAATAAAAAAAGGAGATACATGGAATAGAGCTGCTAAATAGAATCTTTTAATTAATAATTTCAGTTAATAAATTCCTTTTATGGTTTAAATAATATCTCATGTTGGATTGGTTAATTTCTATTTTATAATCAAAATAATTTTACAATCTAATATACTATATCAAATCACATTAATTTGTATGTTTACTTTTATAAAATCTATTTTTAATTAAAGCATTTATAGGCCTTGTTTCTTTTATAAAATTACATGAAATGAGATAAGTTGAATTGAGATAAAAGTTAAAAGTTGAATAAAATATTATTAAAATATATTTTTTTAATATTATTTTTATTTTAATATTTGAAATTTTGAAATTGTTTATTTTATTTACGATAATATGAAAATGATTATGAAAACAAACGAGTAAGCGTTCTCTAATTAGTTTTTATATGATGAAATTATCGACGTGAACTTACTTGTCAGGTCGGAGCAAATTACTCGAGGACACATGGAAACAATACACAATCAGATTTAAAAAGGGTAAAAAAAGAGTAACACTATACCTACCGAAAATTTGTCTCGAATGTGTGTTCTGAAAAGTACATTTTATTTTTTTATTTTTCTTTTATTTTTCATGTATTCTTTTAATCATCATAAACATTTAAAAAAAAAATCGTAACATCATTAAAAAATATTTTCTTAATCATTAAGTAAAAAAAAAGAGCTTCAGGACACAGTTTCGGAACACTTTTTCGGTAATTTTATCAGTTCTAAAAATAAAAGCCCTATTAACAGAATTGGTCCAAACCTCCTAATTATTATAGATTTTTTTATAACAACGGATCACATTCCATTCATTAACAGAGGGCATACAAAATTGACTTAAAAAACAAGTCAATTACAAACGTTAGTAATTTTTCAGTACACTTCTGTGACTGACATGGTCTAGACCAGACATCAAATCTCTAAATACCTAAGTCTAAGAGATAGCATAGCTTTGTCCATGATAGAAGTAACAGTAACCAAGTAACAAAACTTCATACCCTACTAATCGGAGTATGGAGAACCAACCCCATCATCACCGCCTAAGCGGAGGGGGGACAACACCCTTCGGACCTTAGTCCGAAGGCACTACGTTTTTGGGTTTTTGTTTTCTTGAAAATAAAGACAGTGCATAAAATAAACTACATTGTGAAATCATTATAAAAACGGAAAAACAGTGCACAAAAAGGCTGTTGAAGGAAAACCGACAGTTGATCCTAGGAGATCCAGAGTTGCCGGTTCGGGAATAACTGCGCGTTGCAGCGGTAGAGGGCTCCTTGGTGGCGCATGAAGGCCATGCTTGGACGATCTCTGAATTTTCCAACTCGCACGTGCAGGCTACGCTCCACTCTGTTTGAGGCTGCATTTGGTGATCGTGCAGATTGGCGGCTGGGCAACCTCCTAGTGGGGTGCGTGTTGGCTATTGGGTAGCAGAAAGTCTCGATTAGTGATTCTCCCTTTATTTGACCTAAAATAAACACAATAATAAAACCTAGCACTACACGAGAAGACAACATAGAGGGGGAGGGAAGGAGTGAGGGGGAAGGAGCCAAAGCTCCCACCCCCTCTATCCGATTCTAAAGATTGGGAGAGTTTAGAGAGAAGAGAGAGGATTTGGAGAGAAGGGAGCTCCAAACCTCCTAATTGATGGTGTTTTCTAGGTTGGAAGAGCATATAGGATGAGGTAGATAGATGTATGAGGTCCTATGTTTTTATGCATGCACGTACAAGATTGTCTATTTCCCTGGGTAGGCATGCATTGCATGCTTTAGGCTATGTTTAGTGGTTGAATCAAATTCAATTCATTTTAACTCATCTCAAACTCATCATTAATAAAATTTATTATTTTTTTTAATTTATTATAAAAAAAGAAAAAAAATAAAATTCATATCAACCTATTTTATGCATTTCAATCTAAAAAGTTAAAATCATGATCTCAATCTAAAAAAGTTAAACTCATCTCAATAAAAACTATAAAATATTATTATTTACAATTTAATTCAACTAATCTCAATATCGATCGGAATGCAACTTTAATATTTTATTATTTTGGCCAGTCGTTCACGAGATAATGATCCGCAAGCAAGATAAGTTGCTTGCAGCGTTGCACTTTCCATTATTGAAACGGGGTAATCAATAATCATTGCTACCAGCTGTCCCATATAAATCCTTAATATATCGTTGGTATTTTTTTTCAATTTTCTTTTTTACATTAAAAAGTATTTCTATAAAACTAGTTATTTTTATAAATTATTTTATAAAAATACTCTTCATTTATAATAGGGTTGTCAAAATGATTGCATGTGTATCATTTTTTTCTTAAATAAAAATCGTATAGAAACGAGAGAGTGGCATCCCAAGTTTATAGTTAAGACTTGTTTGATAACACAACTGTATTCAAATATTTTAAAATTATTTTATTATTATTAACAAATTATTTATTATTATTTTATTATTATTTATAAATATTCTAAAATATTTTTAATATTCAAACAAACCCTTCCTTATTAGTGAGAATTGCTAGATCTATACAAAATTTTTACATTAATAAACTTATAAATTAATGTGACTCACCGTACATCTATTTGTGGTCTCCTTATAATTCCATATAAACACAAATACAAAAGAATAGAAGTATAATTCTAGGTCTCGTTGCTACAACTACTTTTTTATCATTTATTTTATTTTATACATTAACCGATTAATAAAAAACAGTTTAACATACGACATGATATTGAGTGATGTAATTGAGAATGACAAAATGAGGGATGAACGCCAATACTTTTATATGTTCCAATTAATATATAGTTAGTATAAGCACCTTATAATAAAAGTTAATATAAGATGTTGGTTAAATGTTAAAAAAAAAAATAATGAAAATAACTGACACGCAATGAAGAAATTAGAGCTATCCGGTTGAAAATTAAAACTTATGTATTATATATGGATAGAGACGAGAAAAGGAAAGTTTAGATAAATCACAATGAAGTGCAAAATGACGTCTAATTAGAGCACTTTCAACGGCTTTTTTATTTTACAATTTTTGTAAAATACACAATAATCTGGCAATATAAGTCTTCTATTGGATTATCATGTAAAATATTCAATATAAAATACAAATGATCGAGGATGCAAAAATCTTGCTTAATTCATTTGCTATTTGGTCTGTGAAACATACTAAAGAGATACGCTAACAAGGTAGCCCATATATTAGCAAGAGATACTCTTAAACTACGTGAAGACTTGTATGGAATGGAAGATGTTCATAATTAGGGGAGGGCAGCGGGGCTCCGTTCCCGCCTTCGCCATGGAGGGGCGATGGCCCTGTCCGCCAGATGCGGGTGGTAGGGCAATCCACCCGCATCCAGCCACCCTTGCAGGGGTGGGGGATGGATCGAGCAAGGCCTTGCTCTGCATATCCCCCACCCCTCTTGATATACATACATACATACACATATATATATATATACTTATACATTAAACAAAATGACGTTGTTTTGGATATACCTAAAACGGTCTCATTTTGTTTAATATGTAAATTCACCCCCTTCTCTTCTCCCATCTCTCTCTCTCTCTCTCTCTCTCTCTCTCTCTCTCTCTCTCTCTCTCCCCCCCCCCACGACCCACAGCACACAGACCTCTCTCTCTTAGTCTCTCTCACTCGTTGTCGTCGCCTAAAGCCAAGTTTGTGTCTCTCTCCTACGTCTTTAGGTTGTAAGTATCCTGAGGACCCATTAATTTTTAGTTCTCGGATTGTACTATGGAAGATGAGAGTCATGAATGGATTTGGAGAATGGGGTTCTGATCTGTGTGTTGTGGAAATATTTGTATGATTGTGATTATGTTTATTGTTTGGTGAACTTTAGTAGAATCATTGTAAATCTAGAGTTTTAATCCGAAACTCTAAATTAGTTTAGGAGTTTCAATATTGAAATTCCAATACATTCCATTTCGAAACCCCTAATTTAATTTAGCAATCTGTTTTGAGGGTTTCAACATTGAACCCCAAATTTAATTTAGGAGTTTCAATATTGAAATCTCAAATCCGTTTTGGGGGGGTATTTGGGGTTTCAATATTGAAACCCCAAAATTTAGTTTAGGGATTTCAATATTGAAACCCCTTAATGTTCATTGTTCATGAATGTATCTGAAATTCTGTTGTGACATCATGCCATCATGTATGTCATGTTTTTGTCAGTCAATGAGAATGGACAGTGAGGCAAATTTTCAATTATCTAATCTACAACCCTTGATAGTCTCATTTGGTTTGTACTTGTAATTTTATATTTTTAACTTTTTTACATATATATATATATATATATATATATCATTATATTGTTTGTAATCCTAATTTGTTTTCCTATTAATGTTTTAGGTTTTATAATATCACAGTTTCACTTACCCACCACCCTAAAATTGTATTCATTCTAATTGTATTCATTCTAATATTTTCAGTGAAATGATGTAAGTCTTCTTTGAGCAATAAAATATCTGGTTATCAAATATATATAATACAAATGAGTTAAAAGTACTTCCTACATATAACATGCACTATTAATCTATGTAAATGTTTTTTTATTATTTCTTTCTTTTCTTTATATTTCTCACATTTTATACTGTTATTTATAAAACAAAAAAAAAAAGTTATGTTTATTTTAATAAAAATAAAAATAAAAATAGTTGTGTTAAAAAGTTTTCAAAACATGATAAAAGGATAAAATGTTAAAAAAACAAATAGGACGAATGGCCATCTTTATTTATTTATTTATTTATTTTATATTGGACTATTGATGTCATTTTGGAAATAGAGAAATATTGTGTTCAATTAATATATGAGAAATATTAAAAGATCCAATAATATTTCAAATTTAGTGGTAATTAGAAAAGTATTTTAAATGAATAAAGAAAAAAGAAAAAAAAAATGATATAAAATAATAATAAATAAGCTAATATATGGTGTATTGTAAAAGTCATTAATTAGCTCAAATAGAAAAATGAATCTTGAATCTTGATAATGTATTTTAAATGACAAAATACAAAAACCATTGAAGTGCTCTAAGGGTTCAAAGGTCTCCTCCAGATTATGCATAGTATAGGAAAAATACATTTGTACTGCAGTAATCACTACATTTAGAAAATCTACAAGTCATCTATGTAAAAAGTAACATTTAGATTCTTCTTTCTCTTTTTTTTTTTTTTTTTTTGTTTTCTTTCATGTTTCTTACAATCACGTTATTTCCTTTTCAAAAAGATAATAAAAATAAATGTACTCTGCATAAAACTTTATAAAATATGATAAAAGCTCAAATATAATGTGAATACTGTATCTTTTTTTTTTTTTAAATAAACCACTTGTATTCGATTTGAATGATCATTCATTACAAAGTTTGTCTTTCTCTCAGACCACAACTTACAATTTCTGGTGCTTCTTCTATCCATACTCTCTCGTATTCTAATTGTAAAGCTGCTTTTGCTAAGCTGTTCACTGCATCGATAATCACTTGTGCATCACCTTCTAGTATCACTTTTGTAAAACTCAACTATCTGCATAATTCTGCTATTTTCCATAAGGCTAAACTCTCTGTTATATATAGTTGGTTGGTGTAGAAATCTTCTTTGATCACACATTGTTGTCAATACTTCCCCTTTCTCATATATGATAATCATTCCAATTCCCATTTTCCTATTATTCTAATCCACTTATGCATCTCAGTTGGCTTTCACAAAGTTCTCCTTAGGTTTCTCCCAATGCTGGATCTTCCTCTTTGAGATGGTTGTGTTTTTGGACCTCTTCATCGGATAATTGGCTGACTGGTATTCTTGGAGACTTTCCTTTACTAATCTAATCACACTAATGTGGCTTTTAAACTTACGGTCGAAAATTAACTCATTCATTCTCATCCATAAAGCCCTCATTGTTATTGTTGTCTCTTCCAATTCTGCATTTGTTATTTTTTCCCTAAGCTTCTCCCACAAACTGAGAAAATCATCTTTTGCATTTTTCCACTTCTGTATTGAATTCATCATACCTGCACATACATCATTTGCAATTAGACACTGCCATAATAAGTGCATCACTGACTCATCTTCTTAGAGGCAAATGGGGTAGAGGGGATTATCCACAATTTTTTTTTACAGAGAAGTTCCTTCTTGTGGCAAGCAAATTGTTGCCTGCTTTCCATAAGAAAATCTTCACTTTTCTGGTGACATTTAGATTCCAAATGTTCTTCCATCTTCCATCCATCTTACATTCTTCCGATGTTTCTCCCCGAATTGTTTTTTTTTTCCTCTCAAAATAAGCACTTTTGACTATGAATAAACATTTCTCTGATGGACCCCATATCAATTTATCTTCTACACTCGAGCTACTCAAGGGAATACTACAAATTTGCTCTACCTCCTCCTCTTTAAATATACTCCTTATCCGCTCTTCATTCCATACATTATTCTCGTGGTTGATTAGTTCCTTCACTTTTGCATCTTCATTCAGAATCGATATTGGAGATTGTACTTTAAAGGAAACTGGTGTGGATAACCATTTGTGTCCCCATATTTTGATTTTGTTGCCATTACCCACCCTCTATCTCAGACCCTCTTTCAACAAACCCAAAGCTCTCCAAATACGTGATGGTTTATCACTCAGTTTAGTTTTCAACATGGATGTTCTTTTAAAATATTTCTCTTTGTAGGTCACTGCTACCAAGCTATTATGATTCTTGGTTAATCTCCAATCTTGCTTAGCAAGCAAAGTAGAATTGAAACTCTCTAAGTCCCTGAATCCTAATCATCCCTTCCTTTCTGTTTTCCCATCTCTTCCCAATTCCTTCACTGCACACTGTTATTCTTCCGTTGATTACCTCCCAAAAATTTGCACACATCACATTTAGCTCCTAACAAAATTTTTTGGGGATCTTGAAAACACTCATAGTATAGGTGGGTATTGCTTGAAGTATTGTCTTTATCATGATTTCCTTTCCTACAATAGATAGATATGTATTCTTCCAATTGTTAATTCTTTGCCAAACCATCTCCTTAATACCTCTGAAGGTATTATATTTTGATTTGCCTACTATGGTTGGTAATCCAAGGTAGTTTTCAAAGTTACCCCTCACTGCTGCTCCCCCTGCTGCTAGAATATTCATTTTGTCTTCTATTCTTGTATTGGAACTAAAAAAGATAGTTGTCTTATCTCTATTCAAAAATTGTCCCGAGGCTTTTTCATATCTACGCAACATCTCTTGTATTTTTAACCATTACAGAGTATGACACAGACGATACACATAGCATGATCATCTCTACCCATTTATTACAGAACCCCATCTTTCTCATTGTTTTCTCCAAAAAAGATCACTCTATTCTGTCATAGGCTTTTGACATATCTAGTTTAATGGCCATACTTCCTTAAGCTCCTATTTCCCTAACCCTCATTGAGTGCATAACTTATAGGCCACCATAATATTTTCAGTTATCAATCTCCCTGATATGAAAGCACTTTAATTGGGATATATGATATATGTCAATACTTTCTTAAATCTATTAGCCCACACCTTTGACGGAATTTTATACAAGACATTACACAGACTAATTGGCATATACTCACTGGACTCTTTGTTTTAGGAATAAGCATAGCATGAGTAAAGTTCACTTATGGATTTAATACATTACCATTCAATCAAGAAAGTATAGCTGAGCTCACCTCATCTCCAATTATGCTCCAGTGATTTTGAAAGAAGCAAGCTCCAAATCCATCTGGCCTAAAGCCATCTGGTTTATAGCTTCTTCTACCTCCCTTTTGTTGTAAGTCTTTGACAAACTCACATTCATCTCTCTTGAAACTCTGGCCTCCAGGTTTTTCAGACAGTCTTCGATCTCATCTGCACTTGGTTGAGAAGAAGTGAATAACTTTCAAATAGGACTTAAAGGCTTCTTCAACCTCTGGCATTGAGAAGCTTCTATTTTGATCATTAACTATTTGTTTTATCAGATTCTTTTTTTTCCTCTGGCTTGCACATGCATGAAAGAACCTAGCATTTCTATCTCCATACTGATACCAATTCCTTTTGACCCTTTGTCTCCATTTCATATCTTCCTTATCAAGCATTACTCTTATCTCCTTTTGAATCTTTTTTATACCCTCTTAGTTATACCTATTCAATTCAGATTGTAACTGTTTCAATTCTTCTGTTTTTTCTTCCAACTCCTCCCACTTCTCTGCTCTTATATGATTGCTCCACTTAACTAAATCCCATCAGCTTCCTTCCATCAACTTTTGTATTTGAGAAATTTACGTTCAAACGTCACATATACGTTCGAACATTGTAGCTACTTATGTGAGAACATGAAATGTTTTGGCACCAATGTTAAAACGTTAGTAATTAACGTTCAAATGTAAAATGTTTTGCGCCAACATTCAAACGTCAATTACTAACGTTCAAATGTTAATTGTAAATTTAAGTTAAATATGACTCAAATTTAAAAATTATGTGGTTTTATAGTGCATAATTTGTGAATAAGTCTAAAAAATTGATTTGTATATCTTTATATATACACAATTTGTAATATATAAATATATTTTTATGTTTATATATATTTGAAGTGCAATGATTTAGAATTAAAGATGGAAAATATAACATTAAAAAGATTGAGAATTGAAATTAAAAAGTCATAGAAATATTAAATAATATTTTTCTTTACATATAATAAAAGCAAAATACAAAATATGATCAAATTTCTTAAATAACACTCAGATGATAGCGTTGTTTGCGAAATTCGAACTCCGTACCTCCTCAATCAAGGTATCAACCTTGTTGTTGAGGATACCTACACGATGGACGATCTCTGAGACAGACGCCTCTATAGCCGTGAGTGATCGATCGATCTTATGATCGATATGCGAAGTCAACTGTGAGATCACCGCATCAATCCAAGCAGACCGCGCATCTCTCGCAGATGTACTCAGAGGCTACTGACTACTACTCCCCACATGACCTGGCTCAGGCTGTGTGGAAGATCCTTTGCAGGTGTGGCTGTGTCCCCTCGCATTTCCAATGCTATGTTGATGCGTGGTCATGTCTAGGGGGTTCATCTGATCTTTGACCCGCTCTTTTGGCTGGGTTGGCACTCCCCGTGCAAGTAATAGCCGGCTGATCAGGACACCGTATGAGAGATTATCCGTGGAGACGATGCTCGCCTCGTAATGGATCCTCTCAAGGATGTGCAGTGGCAAATCTATGGGATCTCCACGTGCCACTCGTATAAGAAAATGTGTTCGAAGTCGACTAAATGTGGTTTTATGTGCCACAGGATCCACGTTTGTTGCAACAATAAGGTGCAACATGCGGAAGAAAGGTAGTAGATGGTTTTGGTTGAAGGCGTTCTTCCTCTTGATCTGCATGCGGTCCTTCCTGGTGAGGATGTAGAAATCCTCGTCTCGGTCATCATCCCTAGCCTCTGACCGGTCTGCATCTCTAGCTGATGTTGTCTCAAATGGGCGGCCAGTAGATGATGCAGAAGTGCCTACATACTCACGGGATGTAGTGTGTGCAGATGTCTCAACTCCTCGATAAATCTCGAGGCGCTCAGCGATGACATCTGGTGAAATCTTAATGGAAACACCGCGTACAGTCACGGTGTGAAAGGATGCGTCCTGAGGCATGTCACACATCCCCATATAGAACTCCTGAACCATTGAGGGGTATACATTCCCCTTCAATGTGCAGGTATTTGTCCAGACTCTACTGACGAAAACATGTCTCAGGTTCGTCCGCTCTCATGCGTTCGTCAAACTCGCTAATCAGGACCTCTCGCTCTACCATAACAGTACGAACCCCTATACAAGCAGTGTCCTGAGTGGCTTCTTCCCTCTCTCGTTTCCTAGTATACAGAAGATGAGCCATATCTTGAAAATATAAAAGAAAAAAAAATTATTTACATTGATACATTTTTTGTATTAATTTTAAGCTGCTCTACATTAATGTTCGAACATAGTAAAATAAACCTTCAAACCTTAAGATAAAATGTTCGAACGTGTATCATTTACGTTCGCACGTAAAACACATATGTTCGAACGCATAACATACACGTTTGAACGTAAGAAGTAAATAAATTTAAATGACATACGTTCGGACGTTTATATTATACGTTTGAACGTATGGGTTTTACGTGCGAACGTAAAGGATGAACGTCTAAACGTTGAAACATAAATAAATTTAAAAAGTAGTACGTTTGGACGTTATAATTAAACGTTTGGACGAAAATTTTACGAAAAATAACATCCGAGTGTAAAACAATACACGTTCGAACATAGAAGCCTTAACGGCTCTGCAATTGTAACATCGTATGTTCGAACGTCTTGGTGAGACATTCGAATGTTACGACACAAAATGACTAAGTCGACTCAGCTATTATTGAAATTTTGAAAATCAATCTACAAGGTTTTAAATGCCGAAATGTCACCATAGAAATGAAGTATACATTCCAAGAAACTTTTCTACGGTGACTATTTGGCCAATGGCAAGCCGTGGTGGCCGGAAAATGGAGTTGAAAATCTAGCCACCACTTGGCCTGTTTTAAACAAAACTGAACCCCAAATCTCAAATAAAATATAAGTTATTTGATTAAAAGATGAATACCTACCTTTTAGTGATGGTTGTGGTGGAGTTTGACGGTGGCGGCGACGGAGGAGTGGCGGCGTGCAAACGGGAACGAAATTAGATAACGGTGAAAATGAAGTTTCGCCTTTCTGTTTTGGCCTTATATACATGAAACGTTTGAACGTAATTCTTAGTATGTTCGAACGTTTTTCGATTTATTTTTCACAATATTGACTATAATATAATATATTATTAATATATGTTATATATTATAATACATATATATAGTATATTATAGTATATATATCTATAATGTGTATTATATAATAATGTATTATATATAATATACTATATAATATAATATTAGAATATTATATTATATATTATAAATATAATATATTATACATATATGATCCATTATAAACTAATGAAAACAACATTAGAATCACAAGCTCTTAGTACTAGCCTAAAATGATATACTTTATTATTACAATCCAGTACCCAAACTTCTAGTGTACAAATTCCTAAATAAATTAATTAGAATCAAATTACTCTCCCTAATAAATGACAATTGGATTAATTGGTTCTTTTGAATTTATGAGTGCTAGTTATATTTCTAAAGTTTAGCAATATGTTTATACATATTGTTGTGATTTTATGCTTACTCTTGAAATAATTGTGATTCTTGTTTATGAATTTTGTGAATAGTTTGTGAGTTTATGGTATTGATTAATGAATTAATATGTGTAGAAATATTGTTATGAGAATATTGTTGTTGTTGTGATATGGATTTGAAATATTGTGCTTATTGTTTTTTAATTTTTATTGAATATGTTTAAGAAGAAAATTATAAGTTTAGGATCTTAATTTATGTAAATATTAAAGACGGGGCTGGCCATTGGATCAGTAAATAGCAAGGCAGTTTTAGAGAGAGGATCGATCCTTTTTGTTTTCAAAGTAATGTTCAAACATCATCCATGATTTGTTACAAGTAATAAATATATAGAGGACTGACTAGCTAGCTAGTTCGGTGATCACATTGTAGTTGCGTACCTTCATTTGTTGCGTTTGTGGCTATGAAGTGGGCCGTACGTATCTTCAGACATCGATATAAGTGTCCATTAAGTGAGTCTCAACCATACGGGTCTCTGTTAATAGTCGTGGTTACATTAACTGTTTATATCAATGGTGTAAAAATTTGTATGCGATAGGGTTGAATAAAGTTAAAAGTCATATATTTATAAACGATATGGATCTGGGTTGGATGAAGTTGAAAGTCATATATTTGGATGAAGTTCAAAGTCATACAAATTATGACCCTCAGATGATGTGATTCTAAAAAATCATTACTATATATTATATATATAATGCACTATATACATACTATGTAGTGTATTATATATATATATAAGTTTTGTTGTTAGTTTTATTTATTACATATTATTGATTCATATATATAGTATAGTATATATACTATATTATTATGTTTTCATTTAAAATATTTTGCTATCATACTATATATATATATATAAAATATAATATATATACTATACTATAATATAGTATATTATATACTACATATAGTATACTATATATAGTTCAGATTACTCATCTTGACATCCACCTTTCATAATCTTAAAAATGAACTTTTTTCTCTAGCATATTCACAAGTGATTGGTGATGATGTCCAAATACTCACTTTGAGTGAAGAAGAACTTCATAAGTAACAAAGAATATCTCGAACAAGCGGGTTATATGAAAGAAGAAAATAGTGACGAAAAGTTAGAACGGGAAAAATGCGAGAAATTTTCCGCTCAATTTAGGCATCTCTGTGATGATCTGAAACGTTTGGAAGTACAAAATGTACGTTGAACGTCAGTGTAAACATTCGAGCGTACATTTTCTAACGTTCGAACATGAAAATAAAAGTACAGAAAATTTTTCGCTCGATTTAGTTATCTCTGTGATGATCTGAACGTTCGGACGTTGAAATTTTACGTTCGAACGTTAGTAGATGAAAATCACTGAGAATTTATAAACGTTCGAACGCCAAATTTCTTAACGTTTGAACATGAAAATAAACGAGCGGGAAATTTTCCGCTCGATTTAGGTATCTCTGTGATGATCTAAACGTTCGGACATTGAAATTTTACGTTCGAACGTTAGTCGATGAAAATCACTGAGAATTTATAAACGTTCGAACGCCAAATTTCTTAACGTTCGAACATGAAAATAAACCAGCTGGAAATTTCTCGCTCGATTTAGATATCTTTGTGATGATCTGAACGTTCGAATGTTGAAATTTTACGTTCAAACGTTATTCAATAAAAATCATTGAGAATTTATAAACGTTCGAAAGCTAAATTCCTTAACGTTTGAACATGAAAATAAAAGTGCGAAAATTTTTTTGTTCGATTTAGGTATCTCTGTGATGATCTGAACGTTCGGATATTGAAATTTTACGTTCGAACGTTATTCGATGAAAATCACTGGGAATTTATAAACGTTCAAATGCCAAATTTCTTTACGTTCGAACATGAAAATAAAAGTGCGGGAAATTTTTCGCTCAATTTCGATGCTGTCATAGGAAGATATGTTCGAATGTGTATAGAAAACGTCCGAACAACTTTCGCAGAAAACGTGCTCGAGTTTCTTAATGATCGAACGTACAACTTAAACGTTCGAACATTTTATTTAAAAAGTTTTATGATTGAATGAATACACGCACGGGAGGCAGCAAATTCATTTCTGCTACTTCTCCTGTGCACGCAACAAAGAGAGACGTGAGAGAGAGTCTTCGTGGGTTAAAGAGATAGAGAGGGTTAGAGTGAGAGAGAGTTGAGTGAGAGGGGGACGTGGCTTAGAGAGAGAGAATGTTAGAGTGAGTGTTGAGTTGAGCTTTGGTAAGAAAAAATTATTTTTCTTTTGTATTTTTCTAAATTTTATGATATTTGTCTTGTGTTTTTGTTATATATATTTCTAATAAGTTAGTGTTGTATTTTTTTTAAGGATTGGTTGTTTTCGCAAGTTGGAAGCTTTTGATTTGTAAGAGGATATTGTGAGTACTAGGTATATTTCTAAATTTTAGAAATGTGTTTATACATTTTATGCTTACTCTTGAAATATTGCAATTATTGTTTATATAGTTTTTGAATAGTTTGTGAGTTTATGATATTAATTGATGAATTAATATGTGTATAAATATTGTTGTAGGAATATTGTAAATATGTTGTGATATCGATTTGAAATATTGTGATTATTGTTTGTGAATTTAGTTTGAATATGTTTACATGATTAGAAATATATTGTCTTTAGGTTTTGGATTTATGTGAAAATTTTGATATAATATTTTTTGGTTTTGAAGAATTTGTGAGTGCTAGTTATATTTTTCAAGTTTAGGAATATGTTAATACATGTACATGTGATTTTATGCTTACTCGTGAAATAATTGTGATTATTATTTGTGAATTTTGTAAATAGTTTGTGAGTTTATGGTGTTCATTGATGAATTAATATGTGTAAAAATATATTAATGGGAAAATTATTGTTGTTGTGATATGAATTTGAAATATTGTGATTATTGTTTGTGAATTATTATTGAATATGTTTATATGGTTAGAAATATATTGTGATTAGTTTTTAGTATTTATGTGAATTTTTTGTATTTTTTGAATTTGTTCTTTAACAAGAAAATTATAAGTTTAGACTCTTAATTTAAGTAAAGATTAAAAACATTTAATATATATTTAATATGAGACTTAATATTTAATATTTAATAAGTATATATAATATATTCATACTAATTTAGTTAGAATATGATTATTATTCAAGTTATAACAATAGTATAAAATTTAATTTAAAAAAAAAAAGAAAAAGAAAAAAGAAGTATATAACTTAACTATATATAAAGTATAACATATACATACAATAACTATAATTACTTATGAAATATTCTTACCGTTGTGAGGTTCCAAACCATTATATTATTATATATATAAATAAATAAAGTAAAATACTTTTCAAGAACAAAGTGTTGAACCTACCAAAAAAGTAGAGAGTTGGAATAAATAAATATACTTATTTATAATAAACTAGAGAGTAAATAAATAAGGATCAAATAAATGCTTATATAGAAATTATATATTTATTGTCTATATAAATAAATAACTCACTTTATTAAGTATAACAATTAAAATTATACTTTAGGAATGATAATAATTAAAATTATATAATAATCTTTGAAATTATATATAACAATTATAATAACAATGATATAATAAGAATTAAAATTACATAGGTATCAATTAACAATGTCCTAAGATATATAATAAATGAAAATCTTTCCGGCTAGAATACGAAAGGGATGTTAGCGTGTCCGACGTGTAATAAAGAAACTACTAGTGAGTGGTTAAAATATTCTCAGAAGTTGTGTTTCATGAGTCATTAACGTTATCTACCAGAAAATCATGAATGAATAAGAGAATGTGCTAAATTTGATGGTAGAGTAGAGGATAGAATTGCACCAAAAGAATTGTCTGGGGAAGAGATAGTGGAACAACTGGTACATGTTAGAGTGAACAATTTTGGCAAAGGTCGGAGAAAGAACAAGAGAAAACGAGGCGCAGTAAAATTGAATTGAATAAAGCGTAGTATTTTTTTGACTTGCCGTATTGGTCGTCCTGCATGTTGTGACATAGTTTTGATGTAATGCACATAGAGAAGAATATTTGTGATAATATACTTGGTACATTGATGAGCATTAACAAAATAACAAAAGACACAATCAAGATGAGGAAAGATCTTGATAGAATGAGAATTAAACATAATGTACATTTGCGGGTAGAAGGCAATAGGGTGGTCATGCCGCATGCATGTTTTATGATGACGAGGGAGGAGAGGAAAGACTTCTGCAAATGGTTGCAAGGTGTGAACTTGCTAGATGGTTATGTTTCAAATATTGGTAGATGCGTGAGTTCTGATGACTGGAAAATCAATGGATTGAAAAGTCATGACTGTCACGTATTTTTGCAGAAGTTATTACCTGTGGGAATTCGTGGGAAGCTGACATCTAATGTACGTATCGCCATATTCAAACTCTGTATGTTTTTTAAGGATTTGTGCGCTCGGATAGTAAATCGAGATATGTTGTGAAAATTGGAAGAAGACATTGTTACTATACTTTGTAAATTCGAGCAGATCTTTCCACCATCATTTTTTGATGTCATGGTCCATTTAGCAATACATTTACTGCGAGAGGTACTGTTGGGTGGACCGGTGCAGTTCCGTTGGATGTATCCAATTGAAAGATATTTTGGTCGACTGAAGCTCAATGTTGGGAATAAAGTCAGAGCTGAGGGTTCAATAGGAGAAGCCTATGTACACCATGAATGGTTAACATTTTGCTCTCTATATCTTCGTGGTGTTGAGAGACGATTTAATCGTCAAGAGCGAAATGCTGATCTTGCTGCTGCTCCTCCTCGTGAGCTATCAGTATTTTCCTAGAATGTACGACCATTGGGTGCACAAATGAGTTACGATTTAATTGATGGAGAGTTGGGTAAAGTTCAGTGGTATGTGCTAAACAATTACCGGGAGATTGATGATTATCTCAAGTATGTCGTTTCATGCTTCGAATAATTATAATGTTCTTCAAGTTTAACTATAACTGTTGTGCTCAAAATAAACTTCTTTTGCATTTATCTATAACAGTGAGCACATTGACAAACTTAGGACGGAAGGCGTAGAAAACATAGAGGCAAGACACAAAGAAGAATTTTCCGGATGGTTTGAAGAACGTGTATGAACTAAAATTATATATATGTTATATTTTGAAACTTTTAATTCTAGATAATGAAATAATAAATATATACTATTTCAATTGTTAGATTTTGGAGTAACGTGCTCGCGATTCCGAATTAATTTCTTCTGAATTGTATGCATTGACTCGTGGTCCCTCAAATAGAGCACTTCGATACACTGTATGCACGGTTCGAGATTATAGATTCCATACTCTGGACCGTGAATGTAATAGAAAAACTTAAAACTCTAGTGTGTTGGCCGATGAGAGTCATGGAACAGTTGATATTAACTATTATGGTGTTTTACGTGATATTGTCGGATTGAAATATCTGGTAGGTCTGTAACATATGTTTTTAAATGTGATTGGTGGGATCTAGGCGGTGGTCAGGTTTCGATACATAGGGATAATCACTTTACGAGTGTCAATACTGCATCTAAATGGAACGAAGATGATCCATTCATATTGGCTTGTCAAGCTACCCAAGTCTATTACTTGATTGATCCAATGAAAAGTGCTTATAAAGATAGTGGAGAGATAACTTAGGGAGTCATACAAAAATTTGTCCTTGAAAAATATATGAAACATGAACGAGTGCAGATTACGAGAATAGTGGAGATGAAGATGACACTCCGATTGTAGAGGCATACCAGGAAGATGGAGAGGGTATTAACTTGTTTGTTGACCTCAGTGCACTCGAGTTGCTCCTCTTGTGTAGAGATGATGTCCCACCCATCCATCTCGACCAGTCCGTATTAAATGATCATTCAATTCAAGTAAGTGAGAAAGAAGAAGAAGAAGAGCCAGAAGATGAAGACGAACCAGAATCCGGCCAGGAGGTGGATAAGGAGGATGAAGAAGAGGTGCATGATGATGATGAAGATGTTATTGAGGGAGATTCTGAAACAGGCATGGAAAATACATCCGAAGATAAAGAATAAAAGTACTAAATATTTTATTCATATAAGTGACAATAAAATATCTTGAATTTTCATAATTTCTTCTAATTAATTTTCTTTGATATAATTAATTATTTTCAAGAATGCCGCCAAAACGACAACGAAGAAATGTGCCTCCACCAAATCCATGTCTCGAACCCATTGAGGACTCTCCACTCGAGGAATTCACTCCTGAAGATCAAGTAAACACATAAGAGAACAACAGCCAGTCGACACTTACTAGTAAGGAAATATTGTCGTTGATAATTAATATAGTTAATACTTTTGTCTCAATAACTATATAACTATAATTATACTATCTATTATCATGTAGTTGATGCATCAGCACGTCGCGGTCGTAGCTATACACGTGACATCTCTCTTGAGAAAAACAGAAGGCATGGAAAACTCAAGATCACCATTCCTAATAATTCTACTGGAGGAGTGGATGATAGTGCAGAAGCGCTTTTTTCATATATTAGCACAGTAGTTCAAACTTATGCTCCATTTTATGTGCGCTCATGACAAGATGTTTCGAATGAGATTAAGGAGCACATTCGAAGTCGTGTGCTAGTGAGTTTACTTTGAGAGTACATTTTTTTCACCTAGATTAGTATATCATATTTTTGACCTGATTTACTTGTTTGGATGAATTCGACTTTGACTTTGGCCGTAACGAGGATTTGAGAACCATGAATGAGTTGATGACTACACTATTCTGACGTCACAAAGGACGATGTCATGACCACTTCAAGAAGTTTGAAACGTTGGAAGAGGCTGCGCAGTCTCCTTTCCAGCAAATAAAGTTAGATGATTGGAGAAAGTGTTGTGATCTTTTCGCATTTCCAGATTATCAAGTATTTTACATTTATATCTTTTAATTATTTACATTCATATTCGTTCTATATATTATATGTATACATATTATAATTAACATTCTTAATATATTTTGTAGTACTTGAATTCTACAAATGCACATAATAGATCAGCTCTGATTGTCCACCATTGTGTCGGTTCAAGGTCATTCCACATTCTTGCTGAAAAAATGGTAATTAAAAAATTATAGAATTCATTTATTTTTCTGATATTCTTTTATTTAAGTACTAATATTATCTTTTTAAAATTGTTATTGTCGCTTTGTTAGAAATGTGATGATCCTGAAAATTTTTCCCTCATTCATATCTATGCTGCTGCTCACACTAATTAGCATAGTGAGTGGATGAATCATGTCACTGTAGATAATTATGTAAGTAATTTTAATTTTATTAATTAAATTATGTAACATTTGAATAATTTATTTGTTATTTCTATTTCTTTTAATACGATACTTATTAACGATCATTACCTTTCAAATTGCAGGAAAAAATGATGGAGATGCAGTCGGCTTCTAGAGAATCCTCTCCTAGTGATAGAGACATATTCACACAAGTGCTTGGGCCACAGTCTAGTATGGCAAGAGGTTTCGGATGATCTATCAAGCATAGATGTTCATCCTTCTCAACCTCATCGACTTCCTTCACAAATTAATAATCTTATCAAAGATTTAAAAACTGCACCGCGTGAGAATGAGTATATGAAGTCGAGACAGCAAGAATTAGAGTCTCTCTTAGAACGATACTCTTGTTTAAAGACGCGTTTGTAGGACTAACAAAGTGACCAAGAGAAAAGAATACGCAGTGAAGTCCAAGTGCAAGTGCAACGGGAGATGATGGTGCAACTGAAGCATGTTATGTTGTTGCAACAGAATCGCGGTGGGCGAGGAAATAAAAAAGAAATAAATTTTATCGGTAGTGGTGGCTAGTTTTAATATCTAATTTTAAAATTTTATACGACATTGTTATTTGTTAATTGATGGTATGTAATATGATACAATTGGTATGCTTTTAAATTTTATGAAATTAATATTTCTGATGTGTACGTTTGAATGTAAAGTAAAATGTTCGAACGTTGGTTTCCATTTGATCCAACGTTCGAACGTGAATACATAAAATTGTATAGTAACATTCGAATGGAGGCATCTACGTTTGAACGTACTGACCCTCAAACAAACAAAACGTTCGAATGATTAAACGATTAACGTTTGAACAAACATCTGAACGTACCACTTGCATTCGAACACTCATTTGTTTACATTCAAGATAACGTCCGAACCTTAAACCCGTTACGTTTGAACATTTGTCCGGTAACGTTCGAATGGAAATTCGAACGTTTATTATAATTAACGTTCGGACACATAAACGTTTGAACGTAAATATAATACGTTCGAACTATAATTAATGAACATCAACTTCTCTCATTCGAATGCCAATCGGTCGGGTTGCCGTTCGAACGTTCAATTGGACGTCCGAACGTTACTTTCTGTAACAGTTCTCAACCGTCACAAAAAATGGAACGTTCAAATGTTCAACCAAACGGAACACCTCCAACCGTCACTAAAAATATTTTTAGTGACGGTTCAACAGTAAACCGTCACCAATTATTTTCTGTGACGCGCATTAGGTGATGGTCGTGGTAACGGTTTCAAACCGTCACCAAATATCTTTAGTGACGTTTTGACATTTTTTTGTGACGATTTTCTCTGTCACAAAATACAAATTGTGTTGTAGTGCATACAGCCTTAAATCTATCACATTAGACTAGTGCTTTCTAGCTAGTGCATGGCAACTAGTTGTACATAATTCGTTTCCATGGACTCTATGCATTACTTCCAAGTCTTTAATTTGGTTTGATTGTGTTGTATTTTTTGAACTTATCAACAACGATATAATGTAGAGTCGATCGTTCACATATAAGATTTGTAGTTTTCTTTTGCCAACATTTATTAACTGATTATATATACTACCGACCTTCTAATTCCCTAAAGAAATCCTCACATCATCAGAACGAAGAAACATAGATCTATGTTTCTAATTAATCTAGATCAGCTAGATTAATCAACCGATTATCGCGAGATATATATATATATATATATATATACGTACATATTTGAGGCAAGAATTTATAAACAAAAAATTAATTTAATTTGCTTGGTCCAAATTTATAATTAGTTCGATTCACACTAATATAAGAAGGAAGATATATATGGTTACGGGTCTCTTTAATCCTCTTCCACATATGGTTCGTTGAGATCGAAGTGCAGCACTTTGCGACCTGCAGCCTGAGCAGTTGCTCCATCTCGCAATGGCGACTGTACAAATGTAAGAGCAGCTGTACTCCCACTGTCTTCAGCCTTGGCTAATTCACTGCTTGCTCGAGCTAATTCTGCTGACCGTGCCGCCGCCCAATGTCGCTTCTTATGGCCACCAAGAGCTTGACCTGTTGGGTAACCTTTGTAGCATATGTTGCATATGTGCAAAGATGCATCATGTTCTCCCAACTCCTTCGTTTCTTTAACTTGGACCATGGGATTGGCAATATCCTTTTTTGGTTGTATCTCAATCGATGTCTGCACAGCTTTAGTACTGTTGTGATCTTTGTGATGGCTGGATCTATGACCTCTCAAAGCTTGAAAAGTTTGGAATGTTTTGCTACAAGTCCTGCATGTATATTCATGGTATGAGTACTTCTTTTGTATCTTTTTCTGAATCTGAGGTTCGAAAGGTCTCAGTACTTTTGACTTCCAATTCATCCTCATCATCTCCGAATTCATTGCCATGACCATCTTCTCATTTTTCTCATGAACATTGAGATTCGGTTGCTGGAGATCAACGGGTAACTGCTCAAACTCGTACTTGCATTCGGTTGCTTTTCCTGACGGAACTCTAGTACTACTGGAACTATTGCTTTCATCCGAGGCTGTACTTGCATGCCTCCAACACCCTTTTCCATCAATCATTAACCAAGAATAGCTTTTACTTTCCGTTTGTAAGTACTCCATCATCTGCTTCCTTGAGGCAACACGTTCAGAAAATAGGAATTGAGTCTGGTTCTCCAGTTTTTCAATTCCGATCAAATGTTTATGCTTATCTGATACATTTTGCGTCCGAAGTACAGGCGTCGGAATATGAGTAGATGCCGGGATTGTGGTTGGGTCAAGACGAAAAGTCATTGGGGTGTTGTCAGGCTGAAAAGGTCGATCGATTAATACAAGACTATTTTGACCTCTCCTGCCAGTTCTGGACCACTTGGGTAAGAGTCCAGTTTGATCTTCATGGGCCGCTGAGAAAGCAGTACCAATCTGGTCAGAAGGCCGAATCCCCTTCCAGTTTCTTTTGGGATGGAGCCTCATGTGCCCGCACAACGACTTTAGCGTCGGGAATTTCTTGAAACAACAAAAACATTGGTGTTCGCCCCCGCCGCCACTTGCCGCACCAGTTTTGAAGGAACCGGAATTCAGAGCTTTGGGTGAAGAAGCAGCATATACCTTTGGTTTTAAACACTTGATCTTCTTTGTCTTGGGGCGAGCAGCAGGCTGAGAGTCAAGGATCCGCATCATGTACTGATCATCATGACCCGCAGCACCCTTTCCCGATGAGTAAAACTGATCTTTTTCTCTCAAATCCCGCATGCGAATACCATGATCGCCCGTTCGGTTCTTGAAGCTTTCTTCTTCTATTCCAGGCCGGGCCTCGACGATCTGCAGTACTCTGCTATTCCCCGCCGGCTCTTTGTTCTTAAACTCGGATGTCTCCATCAATGAAACACTGCCATGCAGTACCTTGGCTGCGGCTTCCGAAGAAGGAATTACCTCGTCGTATCCAGCTTCAAGCCCAGTACCATTCTTAGAATCCTCCATGCATATACGAGAGAAAAACCAAGAACAAATTAAGCGGCGCCCGAGAAAGAGAAGAGCAACCAACACTCAGAAACAGAAACAGAGAGAGTGGTGTACGGCGTTAATCTAGGGTTAAGAGTTTGGCCGAAGATTAAGGTTTTAGTGTAAAAAGAGTTAAAGAAGCGTTGAGTTTTATAAGGGAAAGAAAGCGAATATATATATATAGGCGAACGTTGAAACCTTGAGCTACAAGGAATGAATACTCTTCGCTTAGGACTACGAAGTTGATCTTTGGGCTACGATTCTACTTGAATACTCAGCAAACACAACGCCACTTGAATAAAAAAAAAAAAAAAAAAAGAGAAGCATGGAATAGAGCTGCTAAATAGAATCTTTTAATTAATAAATTCAGTTAATAAATTCCTTTTATGGTTTAAATAATATCTCATGTTGGATTGGTTAATTTATATTTTATAATCAAAATAATTTTACAATCTAATATACTATATCAAATCACATTAATTTGTATATTTACTTTTATAAAATCTATTTTTAATTAAAGGATTTATAGGCCTCGTTTCTTTTATAAAATGACATGAAATGAGATAAGTTGAATTGAGATAAAAGTTAAGTTAAATAAAATATTATTAAAATATATTTTTTAATATTTGAAAATTTTAAATTGTTTATTTTATTTACGATAATATGAAAATAATTATGAAAACAAACGAGTAAGCGTTCTCTTCTAATTAGTTTTTATATGATGAAATTATCGACGGGAACTTACTTGTTAGGTTGAAGCAAATTACTTGAGGACACATGGAAACAATACACAATCAGATTTAAAAAGGGTAAAAAAAGAGTAACACTACACTCACCAAAAATTTGTCTCGAATTTGTGTCTCGAAAAGTATTTATTTTTTTCTTTTTCTTTTTTTTTCATGTATTCTTTTAATCATCATAAACATTTAAAAAAAATAAAAAATTCGTAACATCATTAAAAAAATACGTCCTTAATTATTAAGTAAAAAAAAAAAAAAAAGAGCTTTGGGACACAGTTTCGAAACACTTTTTCGGTAATTTTAGCCAGTTCTAAAAATAAAAGCCCTGTTAACAGATTTGGTCCAAACCTCCTAATTATTATAGTGTTTTTTATAACAACGGATCACATTTCATTAACAGAGGACATACAAAATTGACTTAAAAAATAAGTCAATTACAAACGTTAGTAATTTTTCAATACACTTCCGTGACTGACATGGTCTAGACTAGACATTAAATCTCTAAATTCCTAAGTCTAAGAGATAGCACAGTTTTGTCCACGATAAAAGTAACAGTAACCAATTAACAAAACTCCATATCCGACTAATCGAAGTATGGAGAACCAACCTCATCATCACCGCCTAAGCGGAGGGGGGACAACACCCTTCGGACCTTAGTCCGAAGACACTATGTTTTTGGGTTTTTGTTTTCTTGAAAATAAAGATAGGGCATAAAATAAATTACATTGTGAAATCACTATAAAAATGGAAAAACAATGCACAAAAAGGTTGTTGAAGGGAAAACTGACGGTTGATCCTAGGAGATCCAAAGTTGCCGGTTTAGGAACAGCCGCGCGTTGCAGCGGTAGATGGCTCCTTGGTGGCGCATGAGGGCCATGCGTAGGCGATCTCCGAATTTTCCAACTCGCACGTACAGACTACGCTCCACTCCGGTTGAGGCCACATTTGGTAGTCGTGCAGATTGGCGGCTGGGCAACCTCCTAGTGGGGTGCGTGTTAGCTACTGGGTAGCGGAAATTCTCGATCAGTGATTCTCTCTTTATTTAGCCTAAAATAAACACAATAATAAAACCTAGCACTACACAAGAAGACAACAGAGAGGGGGAGGGAAGAAGCCAAAGCTCTCACCCCCTCTGGCCGATTCTAAAGATTGGGGGAGTTTAGAGAGATGGGAGAGAGTTTAGAGAGAAGGGAGCTCCAAACCTCCTAATTCATGGTGTTTTCTAGGTTGGAAGAGCATATAGGATGAGGTAGATGGATGTATGAGGTCCTATGTTTTTATGCATGCACGTACAACATTGTCTATTTCCCTTGGTAGGCATGCATTGCATGCTTTAGGTTATGTTTAGTCGTTGAATCAAATTCAATTTATTTCAACTCATCTCAAACTTATCATTGATAAAATTTATTATTTTTTTCAATTTATTATAAAAAAAAAAGAAAAAAAATTAAATTCATCTCAACCTATTTTATACATTTCAATCTAAAAAGTTAAACTCATGATCTCAATCTTAAAAAGTTAATCTCAATCTCTTCTGAGGCGTTTTTGTGCACTGTTTTTTCCTTTTTACAGTGTTTTTAATGTAATTTATTTTTGCATTGTCTTTATTTTCAATAAAACAAAAAATCCAAAAATATTTGGTCCTTCGGACTTAGGTCCAAAGGATGTTGTCTCCCCTCCGCTTAGTCGGTGATGTTGGGGTTTGGTTTCTCCATACCTCGTCCAATTGGGTATGGAATTTTGTATTTGGTTACTACAAACTCTGTCAGGAACAGAGTTGTGCTATCTCTTAGACTTCGGTCTTTAGAGATAAGCCGTCTAGACTAGACCATGTCAGTCACATTAGTGTACTGGGATTCTACTAACGTTTATAATTGACTTGTTGTTTAAAGTCAAATTTAAATATCCTCTTTAAATGAATGAAATGAGATATGTTGTTATCAAAAAAATAAAAAGTTAAACTCATGATCTTAATCTAAAATATCTCAATAAAATATATAAAATATTATTATTTACAATTTAATTCAACTAATCTCAATATCCGAACGCAACTTTAATATTTTATTATTTTGGCCGGTCGTTCACGAGATAATGATCCACAAGCAAGATAAGTTGCTTGCAGCGTTGCACTTTCCAATATTGAAACGGGGTAATCAATAATCATTGCTACCAGCTGTCCCATATATATCCTTAATATATCGTTGAGTTTTTTTTCTTTTCAATATTCTTTTTTACCACCCTTTATATTTAAATTAAAAGTATTTCTATAAAATTTGTTATTTTTATAAGTTATTTTATAAAAATACTCTTCTTTTAAAATAGAATTGTAAAAAGGATTGCATGTTCATTTTTTCTTAAATAGAACTCGTATAAAAACGAGAGTGGCATCCCAAGTTTAGATTTAGGACTTGTTTGAGAACACAACTATATTTAAATATTCTTAAATTATTTTATTATTATTAATAAATTATTTAATATTATTTTACTATTATTTACAGATATTCTGAAATATTTTTAATATTGAGACAAACCCTTCCTTATTTGTGAGAATTGCTAGATCTATACAGAATTCTTACATTAATAAACTTACAAATTATTGTATCTCACCGTACATCTATTTGTGGTCTCCTCATAATTCCACATAAACACAAAAGAATAGAAGTATAATTCTAGGCCTCGTTGCTCTGTTTGAGAGCCATAGTTTTTAGTACAACTACCATTCATCATTTATTTTAGAGAAATGCTTTAGGACCTGAATTTGGGTCTCGAATTTGTGTTCCGAATGCTTTTTTTTATTTTACTTAATGATTAAGGAAGTATTTTTTAATAATGTTATGAATTTTTTATTTTTTTTAAATGTTTATGATGATTAAAAAAATACATGAAATAAAAGAAATAAAAAATACTTTTTGCCTATTCTTTATTTTATTTTATACATTAACCGATTAATAAAAAAAAACAGTTTAACATACGACATATTGAGTGATGTAATTGAGAATGACAAAATGAGAGATGAACGCCAATACCTTTATATGTTCCAATTAATATATATATAGTTAGTATAAGCACCTTATAAAAGTTAGTATATATAAGATGTTAGTTAAATGTTGAAAAAACTTTAATGAAAATAACTTACACGCAATGAAGAAATTAGAGCTATCCGGTTGAAAATTAAAACTTATGTATTATATATGGATAGAGACGAGAAAAAGGAAAGTTTAGATAAATCACAATGAAGTGCAAAATGACTTCCAATTAGAGCATTTTCAACGGCTTTTTTATTTTACAATTTTTGTAAAATACACAATAATCTGGCAATATTAGCAAGAGATGCTCTTAACTCTTAATTCCATGCTCTTAAAGTATGAAATGGAAGATGTTCCGGGGGGGTGGGGGGGGGGGCAATCCACCCGCATCCAGCCACCCCTGCGGGGGGTGGGGAATGGACCGGGCATGGCCTCGCTCCGCATTTCCCCCATCCCTCATGATATACATACATACATATATATATATATATAGACTTATACATTAAATAAAATGACGCCGTTTTGGGTATACCTAAAACGGCCTCGTTTTGTTTAATACGTAAATTCACCTCCCCTTCTTGACTCCCCTCTCTCTCTCCCTCTCTTTCTCTCTCTCTCGTTGTCGTCTTTTGAAGTCGAGTCTGTGTCTCTCTCATACATCTTCAGGTTGTAAGTATCCTGAGGACCCATTAATTTTTAGTTCTCAGATTGTACTATGGAGGATGGGAGTCATGAATGGATTTGGAGGATGGGGTTCTGATCTGTATGTTATGGAGATATTTGTGTGATTGTGATGATGTTTATTGTTTGGTGAACTTTTGTAGAATTATTGGAAATCTAGGGTTTTAATCTGAGATCCTAAATTTGTTTAGGGGTTTCCATATCGAAACTCCAATACATTCCATTTTGAAACCATAATTTAATCTAGCAATCTGTTTTGTTGAACCCCAAATTTAATTTAGGAGTTTCAATATTGAAATCCCAAATCCGTTCGGGGGGGGGGGGGTATTTAGGGTTTCAATACTGAAACCCCAAAATTTAATTTAGGGATTTCAATATTGAAACCTCTTAATGTTCATTGTTCATGACTGCTTGTATGATTTTATGAAATTCTATTGTAATTTTTGCATCATGCCATCATGTATGTTAGGTTTTTGTCGGTCAACGAGAATGGACAGTGAGGCAAACTTTCAATTATCTAATCTACAACCCTTGATAGTCTCACTTGGTTTGTACTTGTAGTTTTATATTTTTAACTTTTTTACATATGTATAGATCATTATATTGTTTGTAATCCTATTTTTTTTTTCCTATTAATTTCAATCTCTAGACTCAAAGTCAAAGTCATCTTGTTTATCAACTTGCCAAATACAATTTCTAATATTATAATTTCAGTTATTTGACAATTTGTAATATTTTTAGATTAATTTCTATTATTATAATAGTTTAGAATACTTAGATTTGTATGTTTTATACTTTAAACAAAATTTATTTAATTTTATGTTATATGTAAATTGTAAAATATAGTTCTTCTTTTTTTTTAGGACTTATTGTTTTAAAATCTAAGGCCCAAAATGGCCCAAAAAGATGTTTTGGGCCCATTTACCCCAAATGGGGGGCGGACAGACCATAGGTCCAAATCGGCAAGGGCGGGGGCAAGGTGCGGGTAGCAACCCCAATCCTAATTTATGTATTCATTCTATTATTTTCAGTGAAATGATGTAAGTCTTCTTTGAGCAATAAAATATCTGATTATCAAATATATATAATACAAATGAGTTAAAAGTACTTCCTACATATAACATGCACTATTAATCTATGTAAATGTTTTTTTATTATTTCTTTCTTTTCTTTATATTTCTCACATTTTATACTGTTATTTATAAAACAAAAACAAAAAAAAAGTTATGTTTATTTTAATAAAAATAAAAATAAAAATAGTTGTGTTAAAAAGTTTTCAAAACATGATAAAAGGATAAAATGTTAAAAAAACAAATAGGACGAATGGCTTTTTTACATCTTTATTTTTTGTTTTATATTGGACTATTGATGTCATTTTGGCAATAAAGAAATATTGTCTTCAATGAATATATGAGAAATATTAAAAGATCCAAGAATATTTCATATTTAGTGGTAATTAAAAAAGTATTTTATATGAATAAAGAAAAAAAATCATATAAAATAATAATAAATAAGCTAATATATGGTGTATTGTAAAAGTCATTAATTAGCTCAAATAGAAAAATGAATCTTGAATCTTGATAATGTATTTTAAATGACAAAATACAAAAATCATTGAAGTGCTCGAAGGGTTCAAAGGTCTCCTCCAGATTATGTATAGTATAGGAAAAATACATTTGTACTGCAGCTCTACATTTAGATAATCTACTATTCATGATCTATGTAAAAAGTTCCTATTGTTTCTTCTTCTTTCTCTCTTTTTTTTTTTTTTCCTTCATGTTTCTTACAATCACGTTATTTCCCTTTCAAAAAGATGATAAAAATAAATGTACTCTACATAAAACCTTATAAAATATGATAAAAGCTAAAATATAAAGAGAATACTGTATCTTTTTGTTTGTTTTTTTTTTTTTTTGAAGTAAACCTCTTGTATTCGATTTGAATGATCATTCATTACAAAGTTTGTCTTTCTCCATAACACTACTTACAATTTCTGGTGCTTCTTCTATTCATACTCTCTCATATTCTAATTGTAAAACTACTTTTGCTAAGGTGTGTGCAACTGTGTTTTTCTCGCTACGTACAAATCTTACATGCCACTCATTTCTATCATAAAGATATTTCTTTATTTCTAGTATAATATTCTCATAGCTAGAATAGTCTTCATTTTCATTGTTCACTGCATTGATAATCACCTGTGCATCACCTTCTAGTATCACTTTTGTAAAACTCAACTCTCTGCATAATTCTGTTATTCTCCATAAGGCTAAACTCTCTGTTATATATAGCTGGTTGGTGTATAAATCTTCTTTGATCACATGCTGCTGCCAATACTTCCCCTTTCTCATTTTTTATAATAATTCCAATTCTCACTTTCCTGTTATTTTGATCCACTGATATATTCCAATTGGCTTTCAAAAAGTTTTGCTAAGGTTTCTCTCAATGCTGGTTCTTCCTCTCGGAGATGGCTGTGTTTTTGGACCTCTTCAACCACTGATTGGCTGATTGGTATTCTTGGAGACTTTCCTTTGCTAATCTAATCACACTAATGTGACTTTTAAACTTATGGTCGAAAATTGGTATTCTTGGAGACTTTCCTTTGCTAATCTAATCACTCTAATGTGGCTTTTAAACTTATGGTCGAAAATGAACTCATTCCTTCTCATCCACAAAGCCCTCATTGTTTTTGATGTCTCTTCCAATTCTGCATTTGTTATTGTTTCCCTAAGCTTCTTACACAAACTAGGAAAATCATCTTCTGCATTTTTCCACTTCTGTATTGAATTCATCATACCTGCCCATACATCATTTGCAGATAGACACTGTCATAAAAAGTGCATCACTGACTCATTTTCTTGGTGGCAAATGGGACAGAGCGGACTATCCACAATTTGTTTTTTTACAGAATAAGTCCCTTCTTATGGCAAGCAAATCGTTGCCTGCTTTCCTTAAGAAAATATCACTTTTCCAGAGACATTTAGATCTCAAATGTTCTTCCATCTTCCATCCATCTTACATTCATATGATGTTTCTCCCTGAATTGATTTTTTCTCTCAAAATAAGCACTTTTGACTATGAATAAACCTTTTTCTGATGGATCTCATATCAATTTATCTTCTGCACTCGAGCTACTTAAGGGAATACTACAAATCTGCTCTACCTCCTCCTCTTTAAATATACTCCTTAGCAGCTCTTCATTCCATACATTATTCTGCTGGTTGATTAGTTCCTTCACTTTTGCATCTTCATTGAGAATCGATATTGGAGACTGTACTTTAAAGGAAACTAGTGTGGATAACCATTTGTGTCCCCATATTTTGATTTTGTTGCCATTACTCACCCTCCATCTGAGACCCTCTTTCAACAAACCCAAAGCTCTCCACACACTCCTCTAAATAAGTGATGGTTTATCACCCATTTTAGTTTCTAGCAAGGATGTTCTTTTAAAATATTTCTCTTTGTAGATCACTGCTACCAAGCTATTACGATTCTTGGTAAATCTCCAACCTAGCTTAGCAAGCAAAGTAGAATTGAAACTCTCTAAGTCCCTGAATCCTAATCCTCCCTTCCCTTTCTGTTTTCCCATATTTTTTTCAATTCCTCCACTGCACACTGTTATTCTTATGTTGATTACCCTCCAAAAATTTGCACGCATCACATTCGACTCCTAACAAATTTTTTTGAGGATCTTCAAAACACTCATAGTATAGGTGGGTATTGCCTGAAGTACTGCCTTTATCATGATTTCCTTTCCTACGACAGACAAATATGTATTCTTCCAATTGTTAATTCTGTGCCAAACTCTCTCCTTAATACCTCTGAAGGTATTATATTTTGATTTGCCTACCATGATTGGTAATCCAAGGTGTTTTTCAAAGCTACCCCTCACTGCTGCTCCCCCTGCTACTAGAATATTCATTTTGTCTTATATTCTTGTATTGGAACTAAAAAAGATGGATGTCTTATCTCTATTCAAAAATTGTCCCGAGACTTTGTCTTATCTATGCAGCATCTCTTGTATTTTTAACCATTACAGAGTATGACACAGACGATACACATAGCATGATCATCTCTGCCCATTTATTATAGAACCCCATCTTTCTCATTGTTTTCTACAAAAAAGACCACTCTATTCTGTCATAGACTTTTGACATATCTAGCTTAATGGTCATACTTCCTTGAGCTCCATTTTTCCTAACCTTCATTGAGTGCATAACTTTATAGGCCACCATAATATTGTCAGTTATCAATCTCCCTAATATGAAAGCACTTTGATTGGGAGATATGATATATGTCAATACTTTCTTAAGTCTATTAGCCCACACCTTTGACGGAATTTTATACAAGACATTACACAGACTAATTGGCATATACTCACTGCACTCTTTGTTTTAGGAATAAGCACAATATGAGAAAAGTTCACTTATGGATTTAATACATTACCATTCAAACAAGAAAGTACAGTTGAGCTCACCTCATCTCCAATTATGTTCCAGTGATTTTGAAAGAAGCAAGCTCCAAATCCATCAGGCCTGGAGCCATCTGGTTTATAGCTTCTTCTACCTCCCTTCTAGTGCAAGTCTTTGACAAACTCACTGATATGAACCCGTGGGAATGAATTCTCTTGAACCCACAATCAATTTGAAAACTCTCCAAAAAAGCCAAAAATCAAGTCAAGGATGGAGAATCTAAACCCGATGAGAACCCGTTTCAAGAACCTAGATTATATTAAAATCTAGACCCTTTGAAGAACCCGTCTCAAGAACCCAGATTACAAAGGAGGAACGCCACAAAGGTTGTGATTTACCTTTGATAAGTTCAAGAGTTCAATCAAGAACAAGAGGAGAAAACTCAACTCACAAATAAAATTCAATATTGTCTAATCTCTCAAATGAGGCAACAAAGAGTTTTTAAATCCAAACCTAATCAAAACCATAGCCAAAATAAAGCCCCTTTTACCCAAAATTACCCTTGATGAACAGTACCGGCTAAGTACGCGCAGCTACAGTAACCCCTACAATAAATTGATGAAACCCTAGTTCCTAAAAAGTAACTTTCTAAATAAGCCGTTGGCCAAAATACAAGGCCTTCCCAAAAACATAGTTCATAAGAAATAAGACATATGAGCCAAGCATCTTCAAGCCCACTTATTCTAAACTAATAAAATAAATCATTTAACCAAATTGGAAGCCTCCAATAACAATAGGCCGTATCTCTAAGTCATGTCTTCCATAGCTTGAATCAAGTGTATCAAAACTGGTTCTTCTTTCTTTCAGACCCATCTTGAGTGTTAGGCTCTTGCTGGCTTCATCCCAAGTGGATTGCACCAATCCTTGCATTGCTTCCTTGATCTTCTTGGCCCTTAATCTTTTAATTGACCCACCTGGAACTTGCAAAGGATCTTTAAGAGTAGGCCCACCTTGGTTCCTATCATTCCCCCTCTTCTCAAAAGGATTCGACCTCGAATCTTCACCTACATCAAAAGGAGAAAGATCAGAAACATTGAAAGTTGCAGAAACATTATACTCACCTGGAAGATCCACTTTATATGCATTGTCATTAATTTTCTCAAGAATTTGGAAAGGTCCATCTCCTCGAGGATGCAACTTAGTCCTTCTATGGGCTGAGAATCTTTCTTTGCGCATGTGAACCCAAACCCAATCTCCTGGTTCAAAGATGACACGCCTTCATCCTTTATTGACTTGGGAAGCAACCCTTTCATTCTTTTAGGCAATTTGAAGTCGTACCCTCTCATGAAGTGACTTCACCAACTCCGCCTTCTTTTGTCCATCCAAACTACTCCTGCCATCAACAGGTAAAGGCATCAAATCCAAAGGAGTAAGTGGAATAAATCCATAAACAATTTCAAAAGAAGAGTATGAAGTAGTAGTATGCATCGTCCTATTATATGCAAACTCTATAAATGGCAAACAATCCTCCCAAGTTTTTAAATTCTTATGAACAACAGTGCGTAAGAGCTGAGTTAAAGTCCTATTAACTACTTCAGTCTGACCATTAGTCTGCGGATGACAAGTAGTGGAAAATAAGAGCTTAGTACCCAATTTCCCTCACAACACCTTCCAAAAGTAGCTAAGGAATTTAACATCCCTATCAGAAACAATACTCCTAGGTACACCATGGAGTCGCACTATCTCCCGGAAAAACAAGTCAGCTATGTTTGTGGCATCATCTGTTTTATGGCATGGAATGAAATGTGCTATCTTACTGAATCTATCCACAACCACAAAAATAGAATCTCTACCCCTTTTGGTCCTAGGCAGCCCCAAAACAAAGTCCATAGATATGTCTACCCATGGCTCACTAGGAACAGGTAAGGGTGTATACAACCCATGTGGCAAAACCTTAGATTTGGCCTTTCTACATGTAATGCACCTTCCACAAATACGGTTAACATCTCTCTTCATCTTAGGCCAAAAGAAATGTTCATGCAAAATGTCTAAAGTTTTCTTGACACCAAAGTGTCCCATTAATCCCCCACCATGTGCCTCACGTACCAATAACTCACGCATAGAACAATTTGGCAGACAAAGTTTACTTTCTTTAAACAAATAACCATCATGCTTGTAAAACTTACCAAATGCCGCCTTATCACATGCCACATACACATTAGAAAAATCAGCGTCATCGGCATACATGTCTTTCACATATTCAAACCCAAGCATTTTAGCACTCATAG
Organism: Juglans regia; assembly: GCF_001411555.2. Lineage (NCBI taxonomy): Eukaryota > Viridiplantae > Streptophyta > Magnoliopsida > Fagales > Juglandaceae > Juglans > Juglans regia. The sequence goes on from NC_049903.1 coordinate 20,494,593, forward strand.
AAGTAAGAAGTACATACCTCCAGGATAGAGCATCAGCAACAATGTTCTCCTTACCTTGCTTGTAACGGATGACATAGGGAAATGTCTCAATGTATTCCATCCATCTAGCATGCCTTTTATTCAACTTACCTTGACCCTTGAGATGCTTCAATGATTCATGATCGGTGTGGATCACAAGTTCTCTTGGCCATAGGTAGTACTGCCAAGTCTCTAATGCACGAACAAGAGCATAAAGCTCTTTGTCAAAAGTAGGGTACTTCAGGGATGCCCCACTTAACTTTTCACTGAAGAAGGCTATGGGCCGCCTATCCTGCATCAAAACGGCTCCAATCCCTATTCCTGAGGCATCACATTCGATCTCAAAAGTTTTGTTAAAATCAGGTAATGCTAACACAAGTGCAGAGCACAACCTTTCTTTAATAGTGGCAAAAGCATTCTCTTGATTAGCCCCCCAATGAAATCCAACATTCTTTTTAATTACCTCAGTGAGTGGTGCAGCAATGGTGCTGAAGTCTTTAACAAAAGGCCGATAAAAGCTAGCTAAGCCATGAAAGCTTCTTACCTAGTGATGCTTTTTGGCGTTGGCCACTCCTTGATGGCCTTGACTTTCTCTTCATCCACCTCAATACCCTTTGTACTAACAACATAACCAAGAAAAATAACTTTTTCCATGCAAAAGGCACATTTCTTGAAATTAGCATACAACTTTTCACATCTCAACACATCAAACACATATCTCAAATGCTCAATATGTTCATTTAAGTTCTTGCTGTATACTAAGATATCATCAAAGTACACAACCACAAACTTGCCTATGAATGCACGTAGGACATGGTTCATTAATCTCATGAAAGTACTGGGCGCATTTGTAAGTCCAAATGGCATAATCAACCATTCATAAAGCCCATACTTAGTCTTAAAAGCAGTTTTCCATTCATCACCCTCTTTTATTCTAATTTGATGATACCCACTTTTAAGACCAATTTTAGTGAAAATACATGAGCCATGCAATTCATCAAGCATATCATCCAATCTAGGAATGGGATGTCGATACTTTACCATGATATTGTTGACCGACTTGCAATCAATGCACATCCTCCACGTCCCATCCTTCTTTGGCACGAGTAGCACTGGTACTGCACAAGGGCTCATGCTCTCCCTCAAGTACCTCTTGCTCATCAAATCCTCAACTTGCCTCTGAAGCTCCATTGTCTCCTCTAGATTACTCTTATAGGCTGGTAGGTTTGGAATAGCAGCCCCGGGCACAAAATCAATTTGGTGCTCAATGCCTCTAATGGGTGGCAACTCATTTGGCATCTCCTCCGGGAATACATCCTCAAACTCCTGCAACAAAGAAACAACCAAACTAGGAAGAGACTGATTAGTTTCATCAAGAGTAAGATAAGACTCTTTATAGACAAGAAAAATCATAGGGCGATCTGCGAAGAAAGCCCTCTTAACCTCACTTTCTCTTGCATAGAAACTCACTTTTGCCTTTCCTTTTCTCTCGGCAGACTCTCTTTCTTTTTTCTCTCGTGGCTCCACTCTTTTTTCTTTACTCTTAGCCACCTCTCTACTTTCTTTTTCACTCTTTCTTTTTTGCTCAATCTCTTTTTCACTCTTTCTTTTTTGATCACTCTCATTTTCACTCTTTCTCTTTTGATCACTCTCATTTTCACTCTTTCTTTTTTGAACAACCTCACTTTTTAATTTCAGTTGATCCTCATAGACATGGCTTGGAGTTAAAGGAGCAAGCTTAATTGTTTTGCCCTCCTTTTCAAAGTTGTACATGTTCTTGAACCCATCATGTGTCACTCTCCTATCATACTGCCACGGCCTCCCCAACAAAATATAGCCCGCATGCATAGGCACAACATTACAAAGCACCTCATCCTGATACTTCCCAATAAAAAAAAGTAACTAACACTTGTTTATCCACCCTAACCTCTCCACAATCATTCAACCACTACAATTTATATGGTCTAGAGTGTTTTAAGGTTGTTAAATTCAATTTCTCAACCAAAGTAGTGCTAGCCACATTAGAACAACTCTCTCCATCAATGATCATACTACATACCTTATTGTTGACATGGCATCTAGTATAGAAAATGTTCTCTCTCTGTTGCTCTGCATCATCCACCTTAATGTGTGCATTGAGAGCATGCCTGGCAACAAGAGACTCACGTGTCACAGGGTATACCACTCCATCATCATCACTAGCATCAACCAATTCGGACACCTCACACTATCATCCTCACTCTCAGTCATCACCTCCCTATTGTCACGCATAATCATCACCCTCCTATTTGGACATTGAGAAGCAATGTGCCCTGAACCCAAACACTTAAAACATTTGATATCTCTATTCCGTGAAGGTTGGGATTCTACCTTGGGTTTGTTGCTAGTTCCCTCATCTTTTTCCTTAGGTTGTTCGGTCTTTCTCTTTGCTTCAGCTAGATCATTCCTATCCCATTTTGATTTCCAAGTAGTGCTAGAAACCGAAGTGTACCTTGCTGTCCCTTTTCTCTTTAATTGTCTCTCCACCTTCATAGCCATGTGCACCATGTCCTCTATCTCCACATAATGCTGCAATTCAATTACATTGGCTATGTCCCTATTCAAACCACTCAAAAATCTAGCCATGGTGGCCTCTCGGTCCTCCTCTACATTAGACCCGAATCATCGCTACCTCCATCTCCTTATGGTAATCATCCACACTCTTAGACCCCTGTGTAAGATTTTGTAATTTCTGGTAAAGGTCTCTATAGTAATGGTTAGGAACAAATCTCCGCCTCTTGAGAGCTTTCAACTCTCTCCATGTCTCTATAGGCCTCTCATAATTCCTCTTCCTATTGGTCACTAATTGATCCCACCAAATAATAGCATAATCAGTGAATTCAATTACCGTCAAATTCACTTTCTTCTTCTCAAAGTAATTATGGCAATCAAACACCAACTCTATTTTTTTCTCCCACTCTAGATAAACCTCAGGGTCTATTTTCATTTTGAAGCTACCAAGGTCTCTATCTACACCATCTCAACCCCTTAGATTCCCCTCAAATCCTCTTTCATGCCTAACTCTTCTATTTCTACCCAACCCAACGTCAGATGCTAAGTCTTCCTCATCCTCACCATCTCCTTCATTCTCATACTGATTTTCAACTCTATGCTCACGTCGCCTCCTGTCCCTCCCACCTTGTAGATTTCTAATCGCTGCTTCTTGATGATCCATCCTATCCCTCACTTCACCCAACACTAAGTTCAACCGCTCAAACTGTTGTTTCATGGCTTGCAACACAAAAGATGAGTTATCTGCTCTCCCCCTTAGTGATGCGCTACTCCGATGAGACATTATCAGGTACTACACAAAAGAATGTTAGCGGCAAAAAAAAAAGTAAACCTCACACACTCCCTTACGTGTTTACACTCGAATAATGACACTCTACTCGTGTTCACTCTTAATTGGCTTTTTTCCGATAATAGTCTCACACTCTCTTGCCTTTTACCTCAAGAGTTTTCCCACACAAGTTCTTTAAGAACTAATTGACTCAATCAAGATAAAGCAATCTTGTTTTATCCCAACTAGTAATTAGGTCCAAGAAACAAGAACAAGAGAAACACGGAATGAATGAAAAAAAAAATGGCACGTGAATCAAGAAAATTATATGAATGAACAGTAACTATAAGACAAGATACCAACTAGAATCACCCCCTTTGATGATAAGGCTGAAGAAAAAAATCTCGAATTTTTTTTTACATGATTTTTTTTTCTTTTCCTTTCTTTTCTTTTCTTTTCACCAACTGATTTGATCACAATCAAGAATAAGCAGTTGAGAAAACCTTAACAATAACTCAAAAACCCAAGGGCAAGTGATATACGGCAGCCCCTAGAACAAGAGATTTTAGCCAACACAAACCCTAGAACAATGAAGACCTAGAATTAAATATGCAAGAAATAAAAGATAGAATCAGACCTGATTGGAAACCTTGCTCTGAATACCAAATGATATAAACCCGTGGAAATGAATTCCCTTGAACCCACAATCAATTTGAAAACTCCACAAGAAAGCCAAAAATCAAGACAAAGATGGAGAATCTAAACCCGATGAGAACCCGTTTCAAGAACCTAGATTATATTAAAATCTAGACCCGTTGAAGAACCCGTCTCAAGAACCCAGATTACAAAGGAGGAACGCCACAAATGTTGTGATTTACCTTTGATAAGTTCAAGAGTTCAATCAAGAACAAGAGGAGAAAACTCAACTCACAAATAAAATTCAATATTGTCTAATCTCTCAAATGAGGCAACAAAGAGTTTTTAAACCCAAACCTAATCAAAACCCTAGCCAAAATAAAGCCCATTTTACCCAAAATTACCCTCGATGAACAGTACCGGCTACAGTACGCGCGGCTACAGTAACCCCTACAATAAATTGATGAAACCCTAGTTCCTAAAAAGTAACTTTCCAAATAAGCCGTTGGCCAAAATACAAGGCCTTCCCAAAAACATAGTTCATAAGAAATAAGACATGTGAGCCAAGCATCTTCAAGCCCACTTATTCTAAACTAATAAAATAAATCATTTAACCAAATTGGAAGCATCCAATAACAATAGGCCATATCTCTAAGTCATATCTTCCACAGCTTGAATCAAGTGTATCAAAACTGGTTCTTCTTCTTTTAGACCCATCTTGAGTGTTGGGCTCTTGCTGGCTTCATCCCAAGTGGATTGCACCAATCATTGCATTGCTTCATTGATCTTCTTCGCCCTTCATCTTGTAATTGGCCCATCTGGAACTTGCAAATGATCTTTAAGAGTAGGCCCACCTTGGTTCCTATCACTCACATTCATCTCTCTTGAAACTTTGGCCTCCAGGTTCTTTAGATAATCCTCGATCTCATCTACACTTGGTTGAGAAGAAGTGAATAACTTTCCAAAATAGGACTTAGAGGCTTCTTCAACCTCCTCTGGCCTTGAGAAGCTTCTATTTTGATCATCAACTATATGTTTTATCATATTCTTCTTTTTCCTTTGGCTTGCACATGCATGAAAAAACCTAGTATTTCTATCACCATGCTGAAACCAATTCCTTTTGACCATTTGTTTCCATTTCATATCTTCCTTATCACAAGCATTAGTCCTATCTCCTTTTGAATATTTTTTATACTCTCCAAGTTATACCCATTCTATTCCGATTGTAACTATTTCAATTCTTCTATTTTTTCTTCCAACTCCTCCCCCCTCTCTGCTCTTATATGATTGATCCACTTAACTGAATCACATCTGCTTCCTTCCATCGGCTTTTGTATTTTATACATTGATTCTCTACTTTCTGATTGATCATTTCATACTCCCTTTAACACCTCTTCGCACTCTTCCTCAAGTGCCCAACTTGCTTCATATTTGAACATTTTCTTCCCTCGCCAATCACTTTTACTAACCTGACTTGCAGATAATAAAATAGGTCTATGATCAGAGCTACTTGCTACTAACATTTCCACTATTTTGTCATTAAAAACTTCTGACCATTTCAAATTTGCAACAGCCCTATCTAGCATTTCTTTAGTAAATGAATCATCTTCATGCTTGTTATTCCAAGTAAATTTGTCTCGTCTCCAACTCAAGTCAAATAGTTCCCCTTTCTCTAAAGCTTCTCTAAATTTGTTCATCTGTCTTTCCTGTCTTATATTACCTCCTATTTTTTCATCATGAGTTAGGATTTCATTAAAGTCACCAATTACACACCACCTATAATCTCCTATAGGTTTTAGTGCTGCTAACAAATTCCAGGTCTCGTCCCTCTTGCTTGAATCAAGCTCACCATTAAACCCTGTCAGCAACTACTTCATATTCCCTTCCTCATTCGTAATCCAAGCACTGATATGTTTATGTGAATAGTTCATAACTTCTACCTTATTCATATGATCCCACATCATTACTAGATGTCCCTTTCTGCCAACTGGTTCCACCACAAAACGCCCCTCACAATTCAGTCTTCTCTTCACTCCGGTACACTTCTCTAAATTTAACTTAGTTTCCATCAAGAAGACTACTTTGGGTTTCTTCTCTTCTGCTATATGACAAAGGTCTTGAACTGTCCGAGGGTTCCCAAGCCCTCGGTAGTTCCAACTTAGTATTTTCATTGAGATTGGCGGGGTTGTACGACAACCTCTGCCAATTCTTCTATTTGGACTTCTTCAACCTCAACACTAACCTTTTTAACTTTTTTACTACCCTTCATCTCTTCATCCCTGCCAACCTCCTCCCTCATATTTCTTCCCATAGGTTTTTGTGAATCCGAAGTGCAGCCACAAAACCTGCAAGAACACCAGGTACATCTTTTCTAGTCTACATGTAATTAATAAGAATCTCCATACATTTTTCAAGACGACATGATCACTGAAATAGAGATATGTTTGATTTGATATATGTTCATCTGTTTGATATTTTTATCTCCTAGATTGACACTGATTTTCATTCTTTTCTACTTCTTTCTTGGAGGGATCAGCTGAAGAAGACTGGAAGATTAAGAGGGAGTATCTGCTACAGAAAAAGGTACAGCCCCCACCTCTAGCTTTGATTCACAGAGACTGAACATAAAGTACTAATACTACAATTCTGAAACGTAAAGCAGACACATTTCGGTCAAACCACACAAACATATTGATGGATATACTTGGATGTTTTTTCTATTTTTCAGGTAAGGAGTGTGGATGTAAAGGAAGCTCTACGCCTTCAGAAAGAAAACAACTTTGTGATTCTTGATGTGCGGCCCGAAGCAGAATTTAAAGAGGTAATCTGCTTACTATATGTTATCTAGATTTGCTACAGAGAAATCAAAATAGGTGGAAAACTCTAACTGCAATTGAACCTGTAAAATATTCATTAACAATGCATTCTTCACTTCTTATTCTTTCTATGTTAAGCTTTTATGGCCATCTGAGTAATAAATATGAAGCCATAAAGTAGAGTTATTTTTCCTCTACTTAAGATAATGCTTTTCTGGCTGTAGGCTCATCCACCAGGTGCTATTAATGTGCAAATATATAGGCTTATAAAGGAATGGACAGCTTGGGACATTGCCAGACGTGCTGCATTTGCATTTTTTGGTATCTTCTCTGGTACAGAAGAGAATCCAGAGTTCATGAAAAGTATGGCACAGTTACCTAAGAATGTCTTCACACTGTTTCATTGTTATTTACTGGACTCCATCCTGATTTTTTTGGAGGCTCATTCTTCTTAACTCTAGATCCCACTCTCAACCATGCCACATATTGTGTATCTCCCCCCACTCCTCCCTTACATTCTTGTAAATCATGAACAATAAAACTACAGGAAAAACACAATCTCGGTAACTTTTCATACCTGAGTGATATCGAGATCTTCTCCCCTTTCACATGGATTGTTCTTCCTCTAGCTAGAGGCTTAGTAAGATCCAGTTCAATGTTGACCCTTAGAAAGTTTCCCCATCCGCTACTATCCTCCTTCACGTCTACCTATTCCACTCTGCCAATAGACTCACCTATCAGTTTACCTCTTGCTTCATTCATACATGCTAAAGGTAAGTTGTGCATCTGAACTCATAAACGCTCCTTATTGAAGTTCATCCTCTGAGGTGGCGTGAAACCATCAAAAAGCCTTATGACAAACAGGTGGTTGTCAAACAACCACGGTCTCCCCTCCCAAATATGATTTTTATCTAGATTATTTGTTCGTTTCGAGTATGGAGGAAGACATTGCCATCACATAAGACTATATATTTTTTTAAGAAGAATAAAACAGAATATTTGAATGATGTATAGAAAAAGAATAGATAAAATTAATTAAATACATTATATTGATAGATTGAATAAAAAAGATATTAGAAAATATATATTTTGTATTTCTTCTTGGAAAAGCAGTGGATGTATTATATTTCAACATATTTTACTAGATTGGAAATGCTATGTGCAAGGACCAAACCATGGAATATTGCTTGAACATTAATGTTTGGATATTAAGATGAGTTGAATTGAATTGTGTATAGTAGTATTTTGTGAGTTTCACTGCGATGAGTTTAACTTTTTTATATTGAAATGTGTTTAACTTTTTAAGTTAAAATATATGAAATAAATTTATATGAGTTTGAAAAGATAGCGGGTCACATTAAAAATTGGTTCAAGATGAATTTAAATAAATTGAGTTTGATTCAACAACCAAACACAACTAAGAGTAAAACAATGTAATTATTATAATCTCAATTGAACACTTGGAATAAAATATGAGAAATGGATAAATAATAACGTTAAATAAAAATAGTAGTACGTGCACCAATCAATCAACCAGCTTTTTATTCTAACCATAAGGCATAACCCAAATAAATTAAAAAGGGGCATATTCTAAATTATTGCCAAAAAACCACTTAAAAATCACAATTATTGACAAACAAAATTATGCACCCTAACAACTATTCGCTAATTAAGACTTATTCCAACTAACATAACAATGATTCTAAATTATAATGAAATTCATCAGTTACTATTCACTAACACACCTTTCATATTTTATGAAAAATACTCTACAACTTATGAAGAAAAAAAATTATAGATGTGAAATATAAAAATAAATAGTAATTGATGTATAACATTCTTCTATAAATTTATTATGATTGCAAATATGTTATTTACCAATTCATGTGATTTTCAAAAAATTAAAAAAATGTTATCTATAACAAAAAGATGTTATCGATAACGTTGATACAACAAATTAATCGCGACCAATTTGCGGCGCTCATGGATAACATTAATGATTTGTAGACATCCTTGTAAGATTTTTGTATAGATATAGAATTTCTCAATAATTGATTAAATATAATCATTAATATTATAAAAACTATAGTTTATAAAAAAAAATCAATAAAGTACATGGAGATCACATTTTTTATTTTTATTTTTTAAATCATGGAGATCGCATTTGGATCTAAATGTATAGAGATATAAAGTTTTTAGGCTAAAATATTATATTGTATATTTGCATAGTTAATGATTTGGCATCTTTTAATAAAAAAATAAATTAATAAATATTACGCGCGTAAAACCTGCGAGAAATTGGAACATCTGCCTCCGAACTCATCGTTGCCAGCCTTTTGGAAGAGGAAAAATAGGCAGAGATTTAGAGAGAGAGAGAGAGAGAGTGAGAGAGAGAAAACAGAAAGATAGAATTTTTATCTCTTGGTATAATCCGTTTGAAACAAAAACAAAAATCTTTGGGTGAGCGGAGAGGCAACTGTTTTTTTTTTTTTTTTCAATCCAGCGTCCTCCTCTCTCTCTGTCTTTCTCATCACCTGCCTTTCCAACCTCCATATTTCATTCACATGCGAGTATTGTATATAGAATCACCATCCTTTTTTGTGAATATTTTTGTGGGTGCGGTTTGGTATATGCAATGGATGCTGAGGAAGATAAAGTGGGGTTGTGATTAGAAAAGTTCTGTTGTGGTTTGGAGCATAAACATCCTTATCTGGGTTCTGGTTTTTTCTTCTTCCTGGTGACAGTATGGACTCGGATGCTAAGCGCAAGAGGCTCTACAAAGTTTGGAAGGGAAATAATGTGAGTTTCTCTACGTCTGTATTCAACTGGGTTCGCATTCATTAATTGTGTATTGGGTATTTTTCTCCCTTTTGAAGGGAAGTTCATGATTGTGATTTTTGGAAGGGAAATAATGTGAGTTTCTCTACTCTACAAACTTCATGATTGGGGCATTCAACATGATAAGCGCAAGAGGCTCGACAATTTTTATTTTTAAGTTCATAAATTGCATTGGATGTTTTTTTCTTCTTTTTGAAGGGAAGTACTACAAATGTGACAACTCCATCCTTTTCATTCTTCTTGTGTTGGGTTCAGCTCTTGTTTGCCGTCTGGTTGGTGATTATTTGGTTTTAAATACAAATTGTGTTTCGATGTTGCTCCGAATGAGTCATCCTCCATTGATAAGTAGCAATATTTGAATTTTTAGTTAGTGAGCTCAGTATATATCTTTGTTAATGTGATTAGAGACAACATATGAAAGGATCGAAACTGATTGTTGAAGTCTTCCGGTTGTAGGTATCTATTTTTTCAGAGTAGAAATCTTTTGAATTAATTATTATCTTATCAGTCCCTACAGCAAAGATAAGAAAGAAAATTTCTAAGTTCTTGTATTTTTCAGAAGGAATTTTCAAAACTTACAATTGAAGCCTCCTAGAACTTTTCCACTAACATAGATGACATTTAAAAAGATGGTTAGGTTTAAGAAGAAAATACAGTAGTTTCGTTTTTTGCCACCAAAACCAAAAACGATGTAATTTTCTGTTTTCTTCTTTCCACATCTTTCTTCACGCATGAGTGTGCACATGCGCACACACACATATTTCTCAAGTAAAGCTGCATTTTCTTTTGTTGTTTATTTACTTTTATGTGACTTGTGTGTATGTGTGTAGGCTTTAGCTTCCTTGTCTTTAAAGTTTGTGCTCTTTAAAAATCTAGAGAGCTGTGCTTTGGTTTGTTAAAGAAGCTAACTATGTCTATTGCGGTTGATTCAAAATGAAGATCCTGAACTAGTATGGCATATTTGCACTGATGGTGCCTTTTCTTGGTTTTGTCAGAAATTTTTGTGCGGTGGGAGATTGATCTTTGGTCCTGATGTCGCATCCCTGTTGCTATCCACACTCCTTATTGGTGGGCCCGCAATTTCTTTCTGTATAAATATATATCTTAAGATCAAAGATGTGAACAACAAGGACGATCATCTTTGGTGTCCTGTATTGTTTGTTGGATTAATCCTCACTTTTTTGGTAAGTATTTACATTAACTGTTTATCTCTCAGTTGTGATGACTGTCTCCAAAACCATGCATGCTCAAAGCTACTCACATAGGCGCGCATGTGCACAGAGAGATCATTAAGGATGGAATGATGCTTGAAGTTTCTACATATGCATTGATAATTCCACATGGAAATGGAACACCTTAGCTTTTCTCTAGCCCCCCTCCCCCAAAAAAAAATACGGAAAAAACATGGCGAAGTGAGAGAGAGGAGAGAAGGAAAGTCCTCTGTTATTGACTCAATCACTACGGATAGGACGATGCCTGAAATTTCTACAAATGCATTCATTTATTCAGATATCACATGGAAATGAAATCCCTTGGCTTTTTTCTAAACAACCCCCCCCCCCCTTTTCAAAAAAAAAAAAAAAAAAGAAGTCCTCGAGAAAACTTGGGAGCAGTTCTATCTATGTTTTGGACATGGCAAGCTAGGGACTACTCACAGGAAGAGATCCAAAGTAGTTTTGGGTTCATTACCTCCTCACCCACAACTAGCCAACTAACCTTGGAATGAGTCTGGTTTGTTTCTGCAGTGTTTAATTTTTTGTACTGTTTGGATTTCAGTGAAGATATTCTATTCCCAGGTTTACTGTACAATCAACATATGTACATTCTTCTTTAGAATATTGATTCTATTATCAACTTTGGGCACCATCCCTCCATCACACACTATGAAAACCGAGATGTAATGATTTCAATATTATGGTTTTTGTTATTGATTTTCCCATGGAGAATGTTTTCATCACTTCTTTACCTGGTGCTACAGTGAGAGCTTCTTCTTGCTTTTACAGATAAATAACTCCGGTCAACCTTTGTGCAGAATTTAATTCTTCTCTTATTGACATCTAGTAGAGATCCTGGAATAGTCCCTAGAAATGCAAAGCCTCCGGAATCGGATGAAGCATTTGATGCATCTACACCATCTATGGAGTGGGTTAATGGTAGAACTCCTCACATGAAACTACCCCGGACAAAGGATGTGATTGTGAATGGACATGCTGTTAAAGTGAAATACTGTGACACGTGTTTGCTCTATCGCCCACCTCGCACTTCTCATTGTTCCATCTGCAATAATTGTGTCCAGAGATTTGATCATCATTGTCCATGGGTCGGTCAGTGCATTGGATTGGTAAGTTCTGTTTTTTTCTGCTTGCAGTTTTTTCCTTTTTCTTTGTAAAAGTAAACAAACTGAATTGAGATAATATCCATTTCAAAAAAATAAAATTTGGTAAAGTTTAAAGGGGATCTCACCCACAACTTAGTCCTTCTGATATTAAATCTGGATATTTTAAAAATAGATAATATGTTTCATTAATTTGATCTTAAAACTATGGAAGTAATTAATTTGAATGTGCTTGGATTTGGGAAGGGGAAAGTTTTTTAAAATGTGTCCCTATTTGACATTGTATATCCCTTCCTCTTTCTCAACTCAATATAGGAACTCTATCTCAAGCCATCCAACTCATAGTTTGAAAAGCCATTCACTATAAACTTAGTTTATTTCATTTATACTGCTTATAGAGAGATAAAATTGATTGATAAAAGTCAAAAGAAAGAAAAGAATATAGCGATGAAATAATCAAGTGACATCATCAGCCTCTAATTCTGCAGCTTCCTCTGTAAAGTACTGGTTGAGTTGTTAATGTTGAAGCGTAACCAATTCTTTGTTGTCACGTATTTCGAATCCTAAAAATTGTGTTCATTCTAATCGACTGACTCTCCTTTCTGTATACAACTGAATCTTTTCAAGGTCTTCTCCAATTGCCCAAAATGTTTAGTAGAAAACTTCAATAGACAGATGTAAATATTATTTTGTTTTCCTTTTATCTCCGTGATACCTCCAAATTGTGTCATTGGAACATTATTATCTGAAGTATGCATCAATATTTTGATGACAATTTTAACTGTAATTAAAAGTGAAAAATTAAGTAGTTCATGGGTTTCCCTCTTCTACAATTTTGTTTTTATTTACTGTTATCTCTCTCTCTCTCTCTCTCTCTCTCTCTCTCTCTCTCTTTGATGGATTTTCTGAGTTTGTTTTTCATCAACACAAAGATATTCTCGCTAGAGTACAGTGAAGTGTCCCGCTGTGCTCTAGTGGTGCCACAATATGAAAGGCCATCTGTTGATTTCACCCAGGTACAAGTTATTGAATTTGTTTCATTTCTCTCATGTACAGAGACTGCTGCAAATAATGTACAGTGGACTTCTTTTGGTATTGGACCATTTGAGGAGCTTTCTTCTGCAACCTCGCCATTGAGGCGAGTGATTATGAACTTAGTAGGGGCCAAGGATTCGAATTTGGCTATAACTAAAGGGGGACCAGGGGCATCTGCTTCCTCTCTTCCACTTTGTTTTCTAAGAAATTGGTGGGGGAGGGGATGGAGGGCCTGTGGGTAGCCTAAATAAGGGGAAGGCTACTAATTTGTCTCTGATGGAACGATGTGTGTTGGGATCTCCAATAAAGCAAAGGTGCATGTCTGGGGAACTAAGGTCTTTGTCAATGACTGGGGGCATTCAAGAGGACCCTGGGTAATGTAAGCCTTTGGCTATGTGCATTCCCTTGAAGAATTGGCTATCAAGAACTTCTGGTTAGGTTTTGCAGAAGTTTGAATGTTTTATCAATTTGTGGGAGCTTCTGCTATGGGTTTGAAGAGCAACTTACGACTTTTATCCCTGAACTAGATAGTAGAAGGTTAAGGGAGCTAAAACAATGTACATGTTCCATTTACTATGATTCTAAAAGTGTTATTTCTAGTTTGGATCGAGTTCAGGGGAAGGACACTTTAAGTTTTTTCATGAAGCTTAAGCTATTGTCATGGATGTTAGCAGGTTGAATGAAAAAGATAGGCATTTTCATGTTAGTAATCTGCTAAGAGATTGGAGAGCGAGTATTATTTGCATTAAGGGAATGAAGTTGACACATGCGTCCCAAAGTCTTGTTCATAATTTAAGGAGTGGTAAACATGTAGATTGGTATTGATTAGATTCAAGAGGGACGTCAAGTGGTATTTTCTTATGTGGGATATAAACCTATGAGGGTGGATTCACTATTGTGCTCTCTTTTCAGAATGTAGAAGATAAACTTGATTGTGCTTTCTCAGGGGCTATGGTCCCACTTGTTATAGTGAAAAGAATCTTCTTTGGGATGAATTAACTGGTCTTATGAATTTGCAGACCATGACTTGGTCTATTGAGGGGTGATTTTAATGTCTTATCCTAGTCAAAAATCGGGTGCGGCTTCTATTTGTCCATCTATGTTGAATTTTATTTTTGAACAAACTTTATTGATATACCATTGGTGGGAGGAGGTTTCACATTGTCAAGTAATTGAGATATCCTACTTGGTCTAGATTGGATTTTTTTTTTATGTTCCCCAAGTAGGAAGTACACTTTCCTTTTGTGTTTTAGAATTAGTTGGTTAGACTTTGCTCTAATCATTTTCCTATTCTTCTGCATTGTGGGGATATTCAGGATGGTAAATGATATGGAGTTTGAAAATATGTGGCTTAAATAGAAGGCTTTGTGGAAACATTGAAGCAATGTTGAGACTAGTGCTTTTTTCTGGGATCTTGAAGTTTTATTTTGGCACAAGAACTCAAAGCTTTGGAAAGTGATTTAGAGTATAGAATGAAGAGGTATAGTTGGAGACGTTAGAGGAAAGAACGTCTCTCCAAAGAGTTGCAAGGCCTTGATATGATTGGAAAAGATAAACTATTGCCACGAGGGAGATTCCTGGAGTAGGTGCTAGTCGGAGACTGGATCCCTGCGAAGAGGTTGAGGAAAGCAATGCTTATGGCTTATGAGTAACCTGAAAAGGATAATCCTTATGGAGGATATATGTTGGAGATAAAAATTAAGAGCATTGTGGCTTTCAGAGAGGGATATATGCATGAATTTCTTTTGCCAGGTGGCTAATTTGAATACAAGGAACCATTCCATTGACTCCCTACTTGTAAATGGAACTTTTTCTTCCAATCCCTTGGAAATTAGGGATCACATTGTTGGGATATTCTGAAGGATGACATTATGTAGGTGTGTTTCACTTGAAAGACAACTTTGAGAAGAGCCTTGGTGCTACATTCATTGCCCTTATTCAAAAAAAAGTGAGGACTGTTGGATATCAAGGTTTTAATTCTTCTATATCTCCTGGGAATGACTACTTATCAGAAGAAAAATAAACCTGTTGCAAATGACCCTTACATCAATATCAAATGTTCAAGCTTCTAGTATGTCGTGGAGTGAATTGTAAAACTTTATTATGTATGAGTTGGATTGCCCCATTTGCCATCCCTTTGTCTGGGACAACTGCACCTCTAGCTCTTACATTGCCTCTTAGATAGGGGACTCTGCATTGCATGCATTTGTTTCTGTCAGTTGTGAGGCTAACTAAGTAACGGTCATGAGCCAATCTCTTTTTTTTTTTTGAGGAAACAACAGATTCCCAATTTTAAAGCAGCAACTCTATTTTTCCACTTAGGCAACTAGTATTTATCATGAAATGTAGGGAAACAACAGTCGTAACAATACTTATCTGTAATTCCAGTCTTACTTATAAGATAATAATATAAATATAATTTATATAAGAAACATGCTGCAAGTAGTTTAAATGATATGAACTTAGATGCTTTACAATTTTATTTGGTTTGCAAATGCCAATCAAATTGTTTTATTATACTTCTTAGAAGCTAACGTTTCTTTATTGTTGATCTGATTGCAGTGTAACTACCGATTCTTCATCATGTTCATTACAACATCAACCATCTTGTGCATTTATGTCTTTGTGTTTTCCTTGATCAACATTATTAAAAAGGAAGGCAGTGTTTGGAAGGTTATGAAAGAAGATATCCTATCAGATATTCTCATGGCGTACTGCTTCGTAGCTGTGTGGTTTGTTGGTGGTCTTACGGTTTTCCATTTCTATCTGATTTGCACAAACCAGGTACTGTTATTACTAAACATGCATAGAGAGAATTGATTCTAAGTTTCAGTCACTAGTCCATACATGAATATGCACATGTAAAGACTTGAGAAAATATCCAAGCATCCTATTTTAAAAGAACTAGTCAAAGATGTTACAACTGAAGCCCCTTAGAATTATTATAAATAGCAAGAACTTCTCACTTTCATGCAATGTAGATCCCATTCACTACCATTTAATACTAAATTAGGATATTAAAATATCCCCACTTAGAACATAATGTTCTCGTTAGACCATTCTTTTGTAGGCAGCATGGCTCAAATTCCATACATCTTGCTTGGATTGGCTCTAATACAATTTCTAAATGACTCAAAAAATGTCAAGCCACAGTTGGAGCCTTTTGGAATTGCTGTTAACAGCAAGAACTCCAATTCCAAACAACGTGGGATCTAATTCACCTTTCATGCTAAATCAGGGGCATGACAACACGCAATGTCTAGGAAATGAATAAATTTAAGCAGATTGTAATATATCTAGGGCTCTGTTTGTTTGAAAACATTTCCTGAAAAGTATTTTCCACATTTTGTTATGTTTCACGCAACTGAAAATGCCAAGTAAAAGTAAAACCACAAAGTAAAATCAGTTTTTGCCCTTAGCATTGTAGTGTTATGCGTTGGAAAAGAAAAAAAAGCATGTTCTTGGGCCTCTTTATTATTATTTTTTTCTCCTCTGTTCTCTCGGTTAATTTCTTAGGTCTACAACTCTTTGATCTCTCCCTCTCTCTCTCTCCTCACCACTGGCCTTGAGTCATTTTGCTCCCATAAGGTTCCATGTCATCAAAGCTACATCACCTATGGGCCTTTATCTTTAATATTTAAGTTAATAGTATCAAATAAAAAAGATATGAGGGAACTACCCTAAGTACAGGGGGGGAATATACAAGACATGCATCTAAGCTTCAAAAGAGAAAACTGCAAGAAAATACTGAAAACTAAAAACAGAAGTAACAAGAGCATTCATCCAAAAATAAAGAGAATGAATTCAGGTAAAAAGCTCTATAAGATCCTCCTTCGTCCTTTCGGAATCCTTGAAGTTATGATCATTTATTTCCCCCCAAAAGCACCATATCAGGCAAGAGGTAAACATTTTCCATTTAGTTTCGCCATCAGATTAATTACCAGTTTGGCTTTTCCAGCTTGCCAAAAGATTTACTAACCTTTAAGGCCTTATCCACTATAACCCATGCAGTACTCTTATTGAAAGTGTTATCCCAAAGGCCTGCCTACCTCACAATGATGCAAAGAACGAAAATCATTTCCCCATTTTCAGGTACAACACCAGTCAATCACTATAACATGACTCTGTTATGGTAAATATAGTCATTTCGCCAAAGTTAACTCCCATTGAAACACAAACCTAAGTTCATACCTCCACTGTAGCTCAGGCTGAGCTTCTTCCCACTCTTCCTTTTACTTTTGTCTCAACTATTCAAATGGTTATACTTACAGGTAGATCGCGTACATGTATTTATACACTTCCCATATTTTTCTTATGCGTCACTTTCCAAAAAAAATGTTGCTCCCAAAAGTTTACTTTGACAGAAGTACCAATGCTTGATCTGTCATGAAAGCTTGGAGTTGTATACTTAATTGCAATGTGAAGGGAACCTTGATAAATTCTCCTCGTGTATAGCTAGGCTTGTACTCGTGTTTCTTGTTCTATTTTGGACTACCCTTGAACTTTCTTTGTACATTGATTCCATACTTTTTTAACTGCAAAAATGACCAAAAACGTAGCTTCTCTTATGTAGGACCTATATCCATTTTTAAGCTCCATAATTCATAATGTTTTATTTTGCTAGTAACAGTGATTTCTTCATTGAATAGAGAAAGGAATAAGTCTTACCTCAAGGAGAGTACTGTCTCTCTTTACATATGTTAAATGTAATAATTTAATCTACTATTTTTCATGTTTCAAAAGGAATGCTCAAAGTTCTTGTCATCCATATTGCTCAGATATTGTAGCTTCTATAAATTTTCTCATCATCATATTGCTGGATAATTTATCAGCTATAAATTACCTACGTACAATTATCTTCAAATTAATCTTAGAAAACGTCTTCTATCTCCTTCTACCTCTTTTTTCTTTTCTTTCTTCCCCTTACCTTTTTCCTTGTTTACTAGATTTTCCACTAGATTTAACCCATTGCAGTTATTGAATTAATTCTATTTAATCAATGGGTGATATTTGTTTCATTTCAGACTACTTATGAGAACTTCCGTTACCGATACGATAAGAAGGAGAACCCATATAACGAGGGAATGAAGAAGAACCTCAGAGAAATGTTTTTCTCTAAGATCCCCAATTCAATATCTAGATTCCGATCATTTGTGGAGGAGGAACATATGATGGTGGCATCAGTGAGTCTGAATCGTGGGGAAGCTATTATTAGCCCAGAAGAGAAAATTGACATTGAAATGGGAACTAGGCGTGCAGAGAGTGGAGTCTCACTTCCAGAAATTTTGAGAAATTTGGACTATGATGACTTGGAGGATGATGAGAAGACTGCAGAGGGAGAAGAAGGAAGATCTGTTTTTGACCCACCTTTGCATGTTGAGCAAGAATTGAATCAATCTGTTCAGAGCTCCACTGGTGGAGATGGAGTGACAAAACTTATTCAAAGCTCATCAATTGGAGATGGAGTGAGAATGTCTATTCAGAAATCATCTTTTGTTGAGGGAGCTGGAGAATCTGATCAAAGATACATGGCTGTCAATGTAACTAAAACAGATAGGTAAGTGATTTTGGAAATAACTTACACCAAACCACAACAGCACCAGTTTTTCAAGCATAAAGATCCCCCTCCACCCTCCATTCCGAATCTTCCATCTTTTTTGTTTTCACCCAAGCTTCTGTTTTTGGACCACTAAAACTAGTTTAATGAATCAATAGATTAAGAAGTGTACATTTGATCTCAAGAAGAAAGGATGTGATAATGTAACGTCTATTGAATTAAATCTTAACTAATGTTAGCGTTGAAGATTGCTCTTTTTGATGGTAACCTTGAATGAGCTGGTCCCTTAACATCATACTGATAAAAGATCATTGCCTTCTACAACTGCTTTGCCCCATTTGTAAATTGAAGTTGACCACATTATACCACAGGCAAGATCTACCATAATTTGTTATGGATAATATGACAATTATATGTTATGGGAAGGGAGATCCCAACAAACATTCCAAACAAAGTAGACAGAAAAAAAGGAACACGAATTGAAAAATGGCTCCAATTCTCATGTCAAAATATTGCAATACATCCACCTTGCTTATCAGTAGGAAATGAAATCCATAAGGAGCAAAGGGAAAAAAATAATCAAAAGACTACTAATGCAAGCGACATAGACTTTGTTGCCTTGAGGATATACAACCTGATGTGTCAATCTCACGTAACGTCATCACGCCAATTCCCATATTGAAGTGGTAATCTCACGTGATTTTGTTATACCAAGAAAAATTATACTCATTATTTTTACACCACACGCTATAAATGATTTTTTATTTTTATTTTCCTTATCAAATTTGTGGTATATGGATAATAAGTAGAAGAATTCTTTTAGTTTAATAAGAATAAAAAAAAAAATCAAATGTGGTGTGTAATATAGAAATTATGAGTAGAATGGCTCGAGAACCATATACAACACTCTATGAGGCTCGCATGAGAGTCATACTCATATTCTCTCACCAACCACCATAGCATTTGTACATGAGAGTCATACTCATCATGTACAAATGCTAGTCCAAATCTAGGGTGGTTAACTTATAACACACTCCTATCACGACTTCTTGGCTAGTTGTTGGTACTATATATAATCCTTACCAAGAGTATGTTGGAGCTGATAAATCAATTATTTCATTGATATTAATTAATTTCTATTACAAAGTAGCTATTATGGCTAATTAAAAAACAGTGAGTGCCAATTATACGAAAACTCAGACCACGGTAATGGCTTTGATAAAAGGCAAGAAGGATGATTGCTATCAGAAAGAAAAAGTTAGAACCTGTTTGATATGTGACAATTTCTCTATTTTTCTTAGATTCTCAAAAACCACTTTCATATTTGTATGGGTTTTCTGAAAATGAGTAGCTAAAATGGAAAATATATTTTTTTAAAATTTTTTTGTATTAGATTTTGTAAAAGTGGACATATAAAATTGAAAAGGTTTTTCTTTTTTATAAATCTATTGTTATTTATTTTATGTCGCCAGTCACTATCTGAATATAAAAATACCAGCTAATGGACCGAACCCCAACTTAGATTTTTTAAAAGTTGTTTTTGTTTCTGCATTTTGTTTTGCGACAAAAATCAAGGTAAATGATTAGCAAAAACTAAGTGAGAATTATTAAACTAAGTGTTAATGTCCTGTGGTGGCTATGGAGGAGTTTAATTCTTGGATACACTCTTGCGGATTATTGGAGTTACAATTCTTGGGTAAAAGTTTTTCATGGTGTAGTGGGCATGCCAGTCGGTCTCGTAGTTGGGCTCGTTTGGATCGTTCTTTGGTAGATCAGATTTTTTTGGATGCATTTCCGGATTCAGTTATGAGATATTTTCCTCAAACCTCTTCTGGCCATGCTCCTATGATCATTTCTCTGGTGAAGAATGTCGAAGTGTGTGGGCCGGCACCATTCTGTTTTCAACAAATATGGGTAGATCATGCTGATTTTACCAGATGCGTGCGAGATGCTTGGGAACAATCTGAAGTCAGCAATGGTCTCCTGAAACTTGAGGCAAAATTAAAAAAGGTGAAAGTAGCTCTGAAAATTTGGAACAAGTCAGTTTTTAGATGGACGAGTGGGCATATTCAAGAGTTGGAGAATCGTATTGAGGGGCTAGAAGGTCAGTTGCAGATGCGGTATGATGAAGAGACGGAGCTCGATCTGTTCGCTTAAAAAATGTAGCTGGATAACTTCGGTTAGCTCAGTGTGCTATAAAGTCAGATGGTGGCGACATGGCGATAAGAATTCTCATTACTTTCATGCAATTCTTAATAAACGAAAGCAATCAAAGATCACGGAGATGAAACTTCCAAATGGCTCATTGTTACAGTCCCCTCAAGCAATTCATGATGGTGTTGTGCAATATTTCACATAATTCTTGGGGCAGTCTTCCCGAGTGGTGTTTTCGGATTTGGAAGATTTAGGTTGCGTTTGGATGTTGAAGTGAGTTGAGTTGAGTTGAGTTGATAAAATATTGTTAGAATATTATTTATTATTATTATTATTATTTTGGGATTTGAAAAAGTTGAATTGTTTATTATATTTTGTATTGGGATTTGAAAAAGTTGTAATGATGAGTTGAGATGAGTTGAGAGAAATTGTGGTTCCAAACGAAGCCTAGTGTCTAATGTGATTTCGGATGAAGATAATTTGAGACTTTGCTCATTGCCCACAAAAGAAGAGGTGAAACAAGCAGTGTTCAGTATTCCCATAGAGAGTAGTCCAGGATCTGATGGTTTTTGGTCAGGATTTTATCGTGCATGTTGGGATATTGTACGTTTGGAGGTGGTCGAGGAGGTAAGGGAATTTTTTCAGGGGGTTCCTCTTCCCAGATTCTATACTGCCTCTTTTGTAGTTCTTATTCCAAAAATGACTAAGCCGACAGGATTTGATAAGTTTCAGCCTATTAGTTTATGTTCTGTGTTTTACAAAATCTACACTAAGGTTCTGGTGGCAAGGCTTGCGCCTTTATTGTCTTCTTTGATCTTTTCCGAGCAATGTGCATTTATTCCGGTTAGGACTATTTTAGATAAAATCAGTCCTACGCAAGAAATGGTGCATTATCTCAATAAGAATGCTATGGGTGGTAATGTTATTTTTGAAACTTGATATGGCTAAGGCCTATGATAGGGTGGAGTGGGAGTTCCTTTTGCATGTTTTGGCAGCTTTTGGGTTCTCTCATTCTGTTAGTACATTGATAAGGAATTGTATTACTTCGCCTTGGTACTCAATTATGATGAACGACACATCTTGGGATTTTTTTAGAAGGTCGGGGTTTGAGATAGGGAGATCCTTTATCACCATATCTTTTTATCATTATGGAAGAAGTTTTTGCTCGCTTACTAATGAAGAATTTTTTGTGTGGCAAGATTAAAAATTTATCTCACCCCAGAGGTGCGCCTCTTGTTTCTCACATTCTTTATGTTGATGATGTAGTGATTTTCTCTAATGGAGGGAAGAATTTGATAAAGGAATTGATGAAGGTTATTGAGACTTACGAGTCTTGGTCTGGGCAACGAGTTAGTAAGGAGAAAACATCTATGTATTTTGCTATGCATTTTTCAACAGGGCGGAAGAGTGAGTTACTCAATATCACTTGTTTCATTGAAGGTAGCTTTCCTTTTACTTATCTTGGTGCGCCTATTGTCAATGGGAAGCTAACCAATTTACATCTAGAACCTATTTTCAATTGAGTGAGGAATAAACTTGGGGGGTGGAAATTAAAATGTCTCTCGGTTGGTGGTAAGTTGGTTTTGTTGACGCATGTGTTAGATAGTATGCCTATACATATTATGTCTATTCTTCAATTACCAAAAGGGATATTGAAAAATCTGAACAGGCTTCTTAGCTCATTTTTTTGGGGTGAAAATGATGGAAAGGAAAAAAAGAAATGGGTTGCATGGAAGACGATGTGCAAGCCGATTGATGAGGGGGGAATTGGTCTTCGGGACTTTGATGAGGTTCAGACTTCTCTTCATATGAAATTTGCATGAAGGTTATGATTGGGGATGATCTTTGGTCATAGTTTTTTCGTGCTAAATATATTGGGGATAGACATGTTTCTTTATTATATCCCAAAAAGGGCTCGCGATTTTGGAGGATGGTTGTGAAGTGCATTCTGGCATTCGAAATGGAAAGTCTGGGATGGGAATATTTCTTTTTGGTGGGATCATTGGCTGGATGAAGGTCCTCTTGCTAATTCTTTTCCTGTGGTGGATGTGCCAAGGCTGATGCTGGTTGATTTAAGAATTTCTAATGGTTGGGACATTGAAAGTTTTAGAGAGGCTTGTGGGATTACAAAAAATGGAGGAGATATGTAGCTTCTTGGGTGCTTATAAATCTAGCCAAGATTTACTAGTTTGGCTTCACAATAAAGATGGTTGTTTCTCCACCAAAAGTGCATGGCAATGTATTCGTGTTACTGCACCAGCTACGCCTTGGGCTAAATGGGTGTATCATGAAGCTTTACCAAAAAAACATTTCATACTAATGTGGAAGGCTTTTCATAATAGTTTAAGTGTTGATGATAGATTGCAAGGAGTTGGTATTCCTATTACTTCCAAGTGTAATTGTTGTGAGCAAGGAAGATATGAAGATTTAAATCATGTTCTCACTGCAAGTGATGTTGCTTCCGAGATTTGGAAGAGGTTTTCTGTTATCTTGGGCATGCCATATGACCCAAATAAACGTTGGTTTGAGTTGGTGTTACTTTGGTTTAGACATGCTTCTTCCTTCTATTATTATTTGGAAGTTGTGGCAACACAAGTGTAAGGCAAGAGATTTGGAGGTCTATTTGTGTGTGGATAGGGAAATTGCAAAGTAGTTTGCCTAAATTTACAAAGATTGCCTTTGCCAATGAGGAAAGGCTGAGGGATTTGAATATTCAGATTATTTCGATTAAATTTGCTCAGGTTAAATTAGTTTGTTGGGTGAAGCCAAGGCACGGAAGATTTAAATTGAAAATTGATGGTTGTTGCCTCGTCAATCCGAGGAGTTTTAGTCGTAGGGGGTGTAATTCGAGATTTGCATGGGGACATGGCGCTTTCCTTTTCATGCTATCTTGGGGTGGATACTAATAATCTTGCTGAGTTAAAGGCCTTGTTAATAGGGTGGAAATATTGATGTGCGTTGGGTCTACAACAGGTGGACATTGAGTCTGATTCATTGGTATGTGTATCCTGGGTTCAGAAGAAACGTTGTGGGGTTTGGTATTTAGAAGACTTTTGGGAGGAGGTTATGAGATTGTTTGAAGGTGGGAATTTTGTTATTAATCATACCTATCGAGAAGGAAATGTCCGGCTGATTATTTAGCTAAAATGTGAGCTCAAGGTTCGACCTATGTTTAGAGATCTCTTTCGCATGTTCCAAAACATCTTAAAGGATTGATTCGCACAGAAAAATTATCCTTGCCTTATTTGAGAGCTCATTAAGTTGATGTTTAGTGTTGGTCTCTTGTGTTTTTTCCGGTATTTGATTTGTCTTGGTTAGGTTAGCCCTTTTCGGCATACTGCGTTTTGTTATATTCATTTTTATGCTTGAAATGTAACCACGGTATTCCTTCGTCATAAGTGATGACTTTTTCTTAATATACTGGGAATGGGTCACTTCTGGACATGTGGCCCTAACTGTTTATAAAAAATAGAAAAAAAAAAGTGTTAACCTTTGTGCCAAACTCCGACAACTCAGGTCTTCAGTAACGAGTCTGTAAAAGATGGAGAGAAGCGCACTTGGAGAGGGCGGCCTAGGGGCCGGATAACCTCTAATGCCAAAGTTAATAAATATTCTTGGAAGTTTGTAAATAAGTAAAGAAGTCTAGGAATGAGAGAGTCATTCTCGTACCTGGGATATGCTATTTATACTATAAGTCTAGAGGAATAAATCATGCCTACCCCCATGAAGTTCTCGTCCTTCGTATTGTTCCCTATGTCAGAATCCTTAATTGCAGCGTGGCTTTCCAACGGCGTCATTAATGTGGCGTGTTGCCTGGGTAGTGGAGTCATTAATGCGGTGTGATTCTCCGACCTCCTTCTCTCAGACTGTCTTCTTGATGGTCCATTGATATCTTCCCCGTCAGTAGATCAAAGGCTCCCCGCGTATTACGTCCATCATGTGGGCGGGCACTTGAGGGATGGACACTACTCGAGGCGCCTTCAGATCGACGAGTCTCATCACATGCAGCACCATTCCTCCTGCAAGTTGCATCCATAGGACTTTTCCCATTGGTTGGGTTGAGAACTATTTGCCCTGGGCTGGGCCTTTGGTCTTACTTCTCTTTCATCCACAAGCTTTTTGGGCTTAGTGGGGGGAAAATCCCATTACAGTTACCTTTCTAATGCTCATCGGACGAATATAGTGTGAATTTCATCATTATCCAAACTCACCTTGCCACTAAGGTTGGGATCCCTTTATTGATGTGCGCACTGCTCTGAAGTCTGGGGAGGCTCCCGTTGGTTGGTAACCCTGGCAACGTTTCCCATCATCCTTGATTGGCTCGCCTTTTGTTACGTCTTTTCAAGTTCATCAATGTAAGGGTGTCAGGCGACTCTTCGCATTTGCGTCGCTTCGTAGACTACACTCCCAAAATTTGAATCGGCATGTACCTCCCCTTTTGTCACAGCTTGTGAGAGACTAACCTTCACCTTCCCCCTATATAAAGTTGGAGTGAGGTGTGGTTTCCGTCTACTGCACTGTAATTGTCCTGCTATTTCAGTTTTTTTTTTTTTCTTTCATCTGCCCAATCTTTTTCACTATCTCATACATTGGTGGTGATGGCTTCTGAAAACCTGCTCAACCCAATGTTTCTGGTGGAGATTCTACTAATACTGGGTCGTTGCAGCAGATGGCGCTCAAGAGCCACAACGTCAATGCTGGCTTCCTTGGCCCTTACTTACCAAGTACCGAAATCACTATTTTTCGAAGTTCCTAGCCCCAACGAGGGTGTCATCGATGAAGAGGGTCATTGTACAAGGGTGGCCCTATTTGCTTCCATGTTTATGTGCTGCCTGAAGTTGCCTTTCCCTCGCCCTGTTCGCGACCTTCTGGACCGCCTAGGTCTGGACCACTCCCATATGCACCCGAATGCCTGGAGACTGTTGATATGCTGCAACATTATCTGGCGGTGTGCTCTGTTGGAATTTTTTCTTGATAATGCTAATCTTACCGTCCGTGAGTTCCTTCTTACCCATAAGGTGCTACAGGGAAAGGGAAATGTCTGCAGTTTCAGGGTGATACACGCTCTAGTCACCTTGGAGTTGAGGTACCGCAAGGTGAAAGACTGGTCTCCCAAATTCTTCTCCATGTCTGGCCGTGAATGGGAGTTCCCTGTAGGCCAAGTGAACTGTCGCAATATAGGGAACTGCCGCAAATTCCCAATACAGACGAAGTGGGAAAGGTCCCGAAGGACAAGGTTGTGCGTCCGTCAACTACTTCTTATGAAGCGTGACGAATTGTGGTTGTCCGAGAATGGGTACAAAGTAACTCTAAAAGCGTGTTCTCCGAAGCCCTTCTTTCCAAGGAGAACTTAAGAAGTTCCCTGCCACCCCTTGGCCACCTTCCTTCTAATGATAGGGCGACTACGGCCTAGCCTCAAGTTATTCTTGCTCGGAAGTGCTCCTCAGACCTTCCATTGTCTGACAAGGGGAAGAAACCCCGCTAGGGGTGCTCGGATTGATAGTAGACCCTCTTCTGGAGCTTTGAATCCTCCGTCGCAGGAGTCAACTATCTTGGCAGCTAGCCACCCTGTTGTCACGGCAACTCTGACGAAGGTGTCGGTGCCTGGACTGGTCGGTGATCCTCCCATGACGTCATTACCAGCTGCTACCGCTGCGGCATCCGTGGATGAGGTTAAGATGGATGCCTTACTCTAGAGTCTTTTTATGGCCACTATTCCTGACGAGGGGTAGCACTCTTCTTCATGGATCTCCCCTCCTTCTTTGTCTCGTTCTGTCATTGGTAGTCACTCCCTCGAGGCCACTAACGAGAGGGGGCGGCTGCCACTTCCAGCAACTGCGTGGAGATAAAGGATCGTGTGAGAGGTAAATCCATTTTGGATGTTATAGTACGCAAGGCGAGGAGTTCGATCACTGACCCGTTTGCCTTGGCCGAGCACCCAGAGGGGGGTGATTCCCTTTCGGATGCTATAGTCGGCGAGGGTCTGATCGCTGACCCGCTTGTCCAGACTTAGCACCCAGTGGGGGGTGATTCCCCTCTCGATGTTATAGTCGGCGAGGGTCTGCATGACGAGTCGCCCTTCCAAGCCAAGCACCCAATAGAGGATGATCCCCTTCCAAATTTTGTAATCGACCAAGACCCAGAAGGTTCTTGCGGCATCCCAACTGCTCCTCCTGAAACAGCTGCGGAACCGTCTGAAGTCAAGGGCTTTGGGGAAGTTTTCCCTCCTTTGTCCCAGCTGGCAATGGAGGGGAGTCGTGAGAAGGCCATTAGTCGGGTAATCAAGTGCTTGTCTGGCTTCTTTCATGAGGTTCGGTCGTTTCCTTCCTGTCTTTTCCTTTCTCCTTGCCTTTGAGTCTCCCCTTAATGATTGTTGGCTGTCTATTCTTTTTGTTGCCAAGGTACTTCTCAGCTGACTGCTTTTATCGTGGACGGTCAAGGGTCTATTGTTCAAGAGAACCGGGCCTTCGCTAGATGACCCTTGACTGTGCTCGAGGCAAGAGGGAAAAGAGGGAGTTGTCGATGCACGAGTTAGAGAGGATGCGGCTCGACGTGGAGGATGAGCACAAGAGGGTGAGGAGGCTGGAACATTGCCGGAAGAAGCACAAGAGGAGGGTAAAGGAGAAGAAGGAACAATTGGAGCAGCTTAACCAAAGTCTTCGAGATGACTTATTCCAAGTGTGAAGTGTCGGCCTTTCCCTGGACAAGTAGCTGAAGTTATTCCCGAGAGTCTGTGATGAAGCATGGGGGAACGGGGTTGTCGAGGTTCGTAGGTCTATGCGGGAATTCCTCTTGGGGAGACTGGAGCTACGTTCGAAGTCTTTCACAAAATACTTGTAGGGCCTTGTGCTTGCCAACATTCCCACCCGCACAACGGCCTTCAAAGTCAACCGCGACCTGGGAAGGAAGGAAATGCATGACACTTTTTTGGATCCAGTTGTTCCCGCACAGGTCGTTGTAGAGCTGGATGACCCTGCTCCAATTGCTATCGAGATTGGTGTTCCCGTCTCTGAGACTTGACAGCTTCATTGTTTTGTTCTTCCTTTTTCTTTTTATTTTGGCTATACAAATGTACTCGCAATTTGTCACCCAACGACTTGTATATATTAATTAGTAAAAATACCTTGTTCCTTATGTCTTTTCTTTTCCGAGTATTCTCCATTCTTTGTTTCGATGACAAGCCCGGGGGAATTTTGGCGTAGGAGTTTGTAGGACTCCTACCCACCCTGCCAACTGACTGTGTAGAGCTTGTTTGTCTTTACTGGACAACCATCCTCGAGACACGGCTCTTGACTTTGTTGCCGATGCCTTCCCAGTTCAGATGTACCCCGATTGCTTTAGCCACACCCCAAACTACTCGTTACTTAGTCAGTTGCACTTTTTTGTTTTGATGACCAAGAAAGTACACACCATGCATGACACAAACCATGCCATCCAAGGTGCACATAGGTGCACATCACCGTGTGCCCAGTGGGGATGGTAAGCGACCTCCCCTCAAGGCATGGACCACATCGCGCTGCCACATAGTTGAGGTAACCTCGGCCCAGTCGCACCATGGCTCGGTAGGGGTGCCATCGACCATCATGTGGATTGCCAGCAATTTCTGTCCACGGTCGAGCACTGCCTTCGTCCCGAGTCACGAGTTGGCTAGTGGCGGTGTGAAGCCGCGTATTAGTGTGGGAAACATACATGACCATTCCTCAACCCAGGGACACCACGACTAGCTCATGGCGGCGTCCTTCTCCTCGCCCACGACTAACCTACACGGCCACAAACTCTCCATGTGAATAGATTCCTCGATAGCCCCTCCACGGCCCTTGAAGCATCACCCCTTGGGCAATACCTTCCTCAGCCTCCATGCAATCTAGCCAAAGAGCGCCACGACTTGAAGACGTCCGCCCCTGATGGCGGGAACACAACGGCGGAGCCTCCTTCCAGTCACAAAGTACCGTAGCAGTGAGTAGTGCACGCCGTGCACAGTGTGGGTAGAGAAGAAAGTAGCTACTGGAGACCCACTCACAGGCTTTCGTGTGCTAGCGAAGACACCACCAGCAGCCACTAGAGCCACTAGCAACTTCTGTCACTAAGAGTGGTGGTTCTTAGCCACCATTGACGCTCAGCACCTCCATCATTGTTCCCGACCACAGGTTGCAAGTTTTCAACTGTTGATGGTGGTCAAGCAGTCGGAGGCTCACGCGTTGCATCCGTGAGTTGGCAGGGGCAACACCGACAGCCGCCGAAACCGTTGGAGTTTTCCGTTGCTGGAGGGGTAGTTCCTTCATCACGGGAGCAGGTCACGCTGGCCAAAGTGCAAGAAGAGAGGACAAGCGGACGAAGAACCAATTGCCTAACCACTTAGGCAGGTTGCAAGTTACAATGATCAATGAGGCGTAGCGAAGAACAAGTTGTGGCCCACTGAGTTTCCTTACCACAGAATTTGTCAATGCTCACCACTAAGAGATGATCCATACGCGATTCCTCGTCGCAAAATGCTGCTCGCCTATTGCCCACTTACAGGATACTCCTTGCCACTTCCTCACCGAGCTAGAGCCTTCCTCGCCAAGTGGGCGCATACACAAGGAGCTTTCGCTCTTGCATCAATGAGTTGGCAGTGGCACCACCAACAGTTGCCAAAACTGCCGGAGTTTTCCTTTGCTGACAGGGTAGTTCCTTCACCACAAGAGCTGCTCACGCTGGCCAAAGCGTAAGAAGAGAAGACAAGCGAACGAAGAACCAGTCGCCTACCCACTCAAGCAGGTTGCAAGTTACAGCGATCAATGAGGCGTAGTGCAGAACAAAGTAGTCACCCACTGAATTTCCTTGCCACAGAATTTGTTAGTGCTCACCACTAAGAGATGATCCATACGCGATTCCCTGCCGCAAAATGCTGCTCGCCAATTGCCCATTCACGGGATACTCCTTCCTCGCCAAGTCGACGCATACACAAGGAGCTTTTGCCCCTACATCCGTGAGTAGGCAGGGGCACCCCCGACAGCTAGGGGTTAATTCGGTTCGGTCCAGTCGATCCCGAGGAGGTTTTGTGGACCGGACCAAACCATTGGTCTAGGGTTTTCTCACCCTGGACCGGACTAAATAGGCATAAGGACCGGTCAGTCCAATTCGGTTTGGTCCGGTCCGGTCGGTCCTATTCGGTCCAACCTATACCTAATGGGCCAATAGCCCAAACTTATTCCTATGTTTTCTCAGCCCAATAGTGAAAGCTCACTAACATTTTATCCAATTTTAAGCCAAAAAATACCAAAAAAGAACTTGAAAGGAAAATAAAAATAATCATAAAAAAATTGTCAATATACAATAAATTTGAATAAATTTTTTACTACAAAAAATAAAATTTTTCTATATCCATCGGAAACTTCAAAAAGAGAATAGTTACTTGATTTTCTTAATACTAATCCATCCAAACAATTTAAACAAGGTTAAAACTAAAAATTATACTAGATAATGAAAGAAAATTGAAATAACATTGCCAAGCAAATTTGGCTTCTAAAAGAATAAAAAAAAAAAACCATTCCCAAGCATAGATAATCAAAACTAAAAATTATACAAGTCCCAAAAAATTGAAAAATTAAAAGTTCTAAAAAAACATAACTCTCGCCTCTCAATACAAATTACAATTTACATCCATACAAATTATACAATTATTCTCCTGACAGCTCCTAAGTACTAGCCTCCTCCTACATTTTTTGGCTTAACATACTTTTCAGTTTTCATAGTACACTGTAAAGTGTAAACAAAGGAATTATTAGCAAAAGTGAAAATTGAAAACTAACAAGCTAAAACAGATTCACCTCATTAACTTGCATTGGTTGTAGACATTGTATTTGAAGCCTCCATAG